>NW_015496202.1:0-966 GCF_000816755.2 Arachis ipaensis
AGACAGAGTATTGTGAATACCACCGAATCTATGGGCATCCTACCAACGAGTGCTACGACCTGAAGAATGTCATAGAAATATTAGCCCGAGAAGGAAGACTAGGCCGGTTCCTAGCCAACAGAGCAGACGAACCAAAAAAGAGAAGAAGGGACGAAGAGGGTGGACGAGTTGAACGCCCCCCTCACACCTCCGAGAGACATGTTCACATGATCAATGGAGGATTCCCAGGAGGAGGGATCTCTAAATCATCCCGCAAAAGACACCTTAAAGAGGTATACCACGTGGGCGAAGGGGACAGGACACCCGACCTCCCCACTATCACCTTCACCAAAGAAGATGCTGCGGGCATCATCCCTGGGCATGATGACCCCATGGTCGTTACCATCATACTCGCCAATGCCAATCTTCATCGAACATTGGTCGACCAAGGAAGCTCGGCCTGTTCAAATCCGCCTTCAATAAGCTCGGTCTACAAGAAAAAGAACTCAGAGCATACCTGAATAGCCTATTCGGGCTCGGAGACACCCCAATTCAACTCCTAGGTTACATCCCACTACACACAACCTTTGGAAAGGGAACCCGCTCTAGAACACTGAGCACTGACTACATTATGGTCGATGTGAGCTTTGCATACAATGCCGCTAGTCACGTGCTACGCCCCCAGTGATTTCTCTTTAGTGAGGCACGTGCCGCTAGTCACGCGCACGTGTCGCTTTGAAGATGCATTGGTCACGCGTACACGTCATGTCACGCGTACGCGTCGCTTAGAGTATGGCGCGATCACGTGCACGTGTCACTCATGCGTGCGCATCGGCATCAGCTTCTTAAATCTTCATTTTCTTGTGTTCCTTCCACTTTTGTATGCTTCCTTTCCATCCTCTAAGCCATTCCTGCCCTATAATCTCTGAAATTACTTAACAAATATATCACGGCATCGAATGGTAATAAGAGAGGATTTAAAACTTA
>NW_015496202.1:2070-2522 GCF_000816755.2 Arachis ipaensis
GGCCTTAAAATTGCTAATTTTTAATCCTCTCTTATTACCATTCGATGTCGTGATGTGTTTGTTAAGTGATTTCAGGGTTCATAGGGCAGGAAAGGCTTAGAAGATGGAAAGGAAGCATGTAAAAGTAGAAGGAACACGAGAATTAAAGATTTGAGAAGCTGGTCCCGACGAGTACGCGTACGCGTGACCAGGAGCATCATCGACCGACGTGTACGCGTGACCAAGAGCATCGTTCACCAGCGCGTACGCGTGACTGATGCGTACGCGTGACTGACGTGTACGTGACCTTGTGCAAAGTTCGACGATGCGTACACGTGACAAGAATCACGTGCCTCACTAAAGGAAAAATGCTGGGGCAATTTATGAGCTGATTTTTGGCCCAATTTCAAGCCCAAATTGAAGATAAGAGTCTGAGAGTGAAGGAGGATAAGGGGAAGACACACATTAGATTA
>NW_015496202.1:7839-8460 GCF_000816755.2 Arachis ipaensis
ACCCCCCTCAAAGAGTCATCAAATTAAAAACTGATGTGCAGACTTTTAGGCAGCAAGAAGGAGAATCATTATACGAAGCCTGGGAGAGGTATAAAGCTCTGATTAGGAGATGTCCAGAGGGAATGTTTAGTGAGTGGGTTGAGCTCCAGAATTTCTATGAGGGTTTGTCCTTAAGTTCAAGGAAAGCTTTGGATTACTCCTCAGAAGGATCTTTGCAGATGATGAAAACAGCTCAAGAAGCACATAATCTCATAGATATGGTGGCCAACAATGAGTATTTTTACTCCTTTGAAAGACAAGCAGCTCCCAAGAGAGGTGTATTTGAGCTTGAAGGTGTTGACATAATCTTGGCTCAAAACAAGATTATGCATCAGCAGCTTCAACAGCATATAGAAATGATGTCAAAGAGGATGGATGAACTACAACTTGCAGTAGTGAGCACAACTAATCAACCACCAGTTGTGTGGGGACAACAAGAGGAAAGCTATGAGGAGCAGCAGCCTGAACAAGTGCAATATGTGCACAATCAAGGAGTTGGACAGAATGATTTTTATGGAGACACTCACAACTCATGTTGGAGGAACCACCCCAACTTGAAGTGGGGAGAGAACCAGAACCAGC
>NW_015496202.1:9885-12431 GCF_000816755.2 Arachis ipaensis
AAAATACTCTCATTGGAGCATGCAGAAATTGTTCATCAGAATACAGGAAGAAGGCTCACAGTAAGAGGGGACAGGCTGAGGTATTATGATCATCAACCACCTTAACAGAGAACCAATGTCAAGCTAGTGACAATAAAAGAGCGCTCCATGGGAGGCAGCCCATGATTTAGTATTCTTGCTTTTAATACCTTAATANGTGACAATAAAAGAGCGCTCCATGGGAGGCAGCCCATGATTTAGTATTCTTGCTTTTAATACCTTAATATCAATAATCATTAGTCATTCTAGCATGAATACGAGTCCTTATGGATAAATTTGACAGTTGCATATAGCATATTGAAGATATTGAAGTATATGTCTGATTTCTAAGTTTGGTGTGCCTCAGGGCACTCTAAAATGACTTTCTAAGCATGAAGATCACATAGCCATCTTAGGATATATACTCCTTCACCTTCTTGGAGTATATAGCCAAACATTAAGTTTGGTGTTCTACATGTGCTAGAAATTTTAAGAAAGTCAAATTTGTTCTAAGGGTCAAGTTCATGAAAAGATAAACCATGTCTTGCATCATCTTTGAAAATGATGTAAAAAAATAGAAAATAAAATGTTCTTTGTGATGAATAAACTAACAGTGACAAAAATCAAAATTTCACATGAACTATTTGATGAAAAACAAGTTTGGTGTCCACCAAAACTATGTTGACTCACATGTGGCACAGTTAGTTATTCATAAGGAACATGTGACCAAGATTTTTTTTTTCTCTTTACCTAGTTGTTCCGAGGGTTACCTACTGTGTCCAACTTGCTGGATCTGGCGATGCTGCTGATCCTTGATCACCGGAGGGTGGTGGTACCTACAAGAGACTCCGATGCTTAAGTTAGCACGGGCTTTAAGCAGGTTTTTTGTGTAGAATCAGAGTATGAGTTATACCTGGGTGCTCCAGTGTATTTATAGTAGTACAGGGTGTCCTTTAAGATAAGTTAGTTACTTTATCTTATCTTTTAGGGGAACCGCCTTATCTTTTAGGGCTTAGCCGCCTTTAGAGTGGGCTTTGTTCCTTTGTTTGGGCCTGCTTGGGCCTCTATGGCGATTTGGCCGAACTCTTTAGGAAGAGGTCGGTGGCGATCCAACCTGAAGAGGTCGGTCGCTCATGTCTTCAATCAGCCCGGGTCGCATAGCTCGACCCAGGGTATGAACAGTGCCCCTGCTTGAGCTCGATCTTACCCTTGAGGTCGTGTCTTTGGACTTCAACCCCTTTGAGGAAGTCGTGCTCGAGCATTTTGCCTTTAGTTGATCTCCTGTATAACTCATACTCTGATTCTACTAAAAACCCACTTAAAACCCGTGCTAACTTAAGCATCGGAGTCTCTTGCAGGTACCACCACCCTCCGGTGATCAAGGATCAGCAGCCCGTTCTACATGAAAACAAGCTTGAATGCATATCTCTTGGATCTCTCTTCAACGATTCACATCATTTTCCCTCTGACAATGGGGCATCTGAATCTGAGATTAGAATCTTCGTGGTATAGGCTAGAATCAATTGACAGCATTCCTGAGATCCGAAAAGTCTAAACCTTGTCTGTGGTATTCCGAGTAGGATCTGGGAAAGGATGACTGTGACGAGCTTCAAACTCATGACTGTAGGGCACAGTGACAGTGCGCAAAAGGATCATTAGATCTTATTCTGACATGATCGAGAACCGACAGCTGATTAGCCATGCGGTAGCTGTGCCTGGTATTTTTCATCCGAGACGAGAAATCCGACAGTTGATTAGACGTGCAGAAACCGTAGAGGACTATTTTCACTGAGAGGACGGGAGGTAGCCATTGACAACAGTGATTGATATACCCCGATTTCGTGGTTTATCTTGTGCTTATTTTGGGGGATTTTATCAATATTTCTCACACTTATTCGCAAGAAATGTATGGTTTTGTGTTCACTTCCCAATATTGCTCTATGATGAAAAACATGCTTATTTTGCCTTAAAATTGCCATATTTTAATCCTCTTCTATTGCCATTCAATGCCGTGATGTATTTGTTGAGTAATCTCAGGAATTATAGGGTAGGAATGACTTAGAAGAGAGGGAGAAAGCATGTACAAAAAGGGAGGAACATGAAGAATTGAAGTCTTGGGAGCAGCAGCATCGGCGCGCCCGCGCACTCCACGCGCATGCGTGGATGGGATTGGCTGGAAGCGGCGCGAAAGGATGGACGCATCTGCGCAGATTGGAAGATTCCTATCGACGCGCACACGCAACTGGCGCGCACGCGTGGGAAGCTGCACGTGACCTCATTAAGAGAAATCGTGCCTGGCGATTTCTGAGGCCAATGAGGCCCAATTTCAAATTGTTTCTGCATGGAAAAGACCCAAGGATGCTGAGGGGGGAAAGGGGGGATCACTCATTTTTACACTAGGACACAATTTTAGCTAGTTTTTGGTTTTTTGGTTATTCTAGAGAGAGAAACCCTTGTTCCTCTCTAGATCTAGTTTCCAATTTGATCTTCCCTTGTTGATTTGTGAATTGGATTTTGTTAATTACAGT
>NW_015496203.1:0-163 GCF_000816755.2 Arachis ipaensis
AAGATGAAAACAAAGATGGAGAATACATGATGGAAGTAAAACTAGAAGTGCAGAGAAAGTAAAATACAGAGAGTAGTTCTACGCCAAAGGCTCCCTAAAGTTTCCAACTCTCTAACTAATTCAAAGCTACTCCTATATATACTACTCTTCTCATCTTCTATTT
>NW_015496203.1:5023-5944 GCF_000816755.2 Arachis ipaensis
ACTTTTTGTTTTCTGAATGAATGCTTGAACAGTGCATATGTCTTTTGATATTGTTGTTTATGAATGTTAAATATGTTAGCTATTGAAAGAATGATGAAAAGGAGAAATGTTATTGATAATCTGAAAAATCATAAAATTGATTCTTGAAGCAAGAAAAAGCAGTGAATACAAAAGCTTGCGAAAAAAAAGAGAAAAAAAGAAAAATGGCAAAAAAAAAAGAAAAAAAGAAAAAAAGAGAAAGAAAAAGAAAAAGCAAGCAGAAAAAGCCAAAAGCTCTTTAAACCAAAAGGCAAGAACAAAAAGCCAATAGCCCTTAAAACCAAAAGGCAAGGGTAAAAAGGATCCAAGGCTTTGAGCATCAGTGGATAGGAGGGCCTAAAGGAATAAAATCCTGGCCTGAGCGGCTAAACCAAGCTGTCCTTAACCATGTGCTTGTGGCGTGGAGGTGTCAAGTGAAAACTTGAGACTGAGCGGTTAAAGTCGAGGTCCAAAGCAAAAACAGAGTATGCTTAAGAACCCTGGACACCTCTAATTGGGGACTCTAGCAAAGCTGAGTCACAATCTGAAAAAGGTTCACCCAATTATGTGTCTGTGGCATTTATGTATCCGGTGGTAATACTGGAAAACAAAGTACTTAGGGCCACGGCCAAGACTCATAAAGTAGCTGTGTTCAAGAATCAACATACTGAACTAGGAAAATTAATAACACTATCTAAATTCTAAGTTCCTATAGATGCCAATCATTCTGAACTTCAATGGATTAAGTGAGATGCCAAAACTATTCAGAGGCAAAAAGCTTCTAGTCCCGCTCATCTAATTGGAGCTAAGTTTCATTGATACTTTGGGATTTATAGTATATTCTCTTCTTTTTATCCTATTTTATTTTCAGTTGCTTGGGGACAAGCAACAATTTAAGTTTGG
>NW_015496203.1:9747-12404 GCF_000816755.2 Arachis ipaensis
AAGATGAAAACAAAGATGGAGAATACATGATGGAAGTAAAACTAGAAGTGCAGAGAAAGTAAAATACAGAGAGTAGTTCTATGCCAAAGGCTCCCTAAAGTTTCCAACTCTCTAACTAATTCAAAGCTACTCCTATATATACTACTCTTCTCATCTTCTATTTGGCTCTTCAAGTCTTGGGTATGGGCCTCTGAATCTTGAGTTTGAAGCAGTTATCCTTTTCATTGGGCTTAGCTTTGCTTGCAGAGAGAAAAGGTGAAGTAGGCAGGGACTTTGACTCAGGACGTTAGTGGTGTCAACGTTAAGTGAAAGTGTGGGTTCGAGAACGTTAGTGACAATCACCTTTTTCACTAACGTTCCTAACCCAAATATGATCACGTTGACTTCAACGTTAGTGGCACTAACGTGACCACTAACTTTGCCTCTTGGTCCTTCGCACACATTATTGGGACTTACCTTTCCCAATAACGTAGAGAGTCCTCCCTTGTCCCTACGTTAGCATCCACGTTAACTAGGTTAACGTGGCTTCTAACGTAGTAATGCCAATCATTCGAGAACATTAGTGACACTTACCTTTGTCACTAGCGTTCCAATGTGCCCCTATTTCCCACGTTAGAGTCCACGTTAACTAAGTTAACGTGGCTTCTAACGTAGTCATGCTAGCCATCTCCAACGTTAGTGACAAAGGTGAGTGTCACTAACGTTGGCTCATCATCGCTTTATCCACGTTAGCTTCCATGTTAACTAAGTTAACGTGGGAGTTAACGTTGCTCATGGTGGCTCTTGGTGGTTTACCCCAATGTTAGTGACAAAGGTAAGTGTTACTAACATTGGCTATCAATTGCTCTCTCCACGTTAGCTTCCACATTAACTAAGTTAACGTGGGAGTTAACGTGGCTTATGGAGGCTTGGCCAACGTTAGTGACAAAGGTGAATGTCACTAATGTTGGCTTCTCTTTTGCTTCTTAACGTTAGAGTCCACGTTAACTAAGTTAACGTGGCTCTTAATGTGGCCACTTCTGAGCTTGGTCCAACGTTAGTGACAAAGGTAAGTGTCACTAACGTTGGCCTTGTTGTCTTCTTCCATGTTAGAGTTCACGTTAACTTCGTTAACGTGACTCTTAACGTGGGCTTATGATGGCTTCGTGGGCGTTATTGGCGATTACCTTTCTCATTAACTTTGCATGTTACCACCCATTCCACGTTAGACGTCATGTTAGTGGGACTAACGTGACTGCTAACGTGGTTCTTCTTTGCTTCCTTTGTCCTGAAATCAAGCAACAAAGTGCATCAAAGTTCTAGTCCAAGTCATGAGTCATGCATCATCCAATTTTTCATATAATTCATGCAAAATTCTCATGAAATCATGTAAAATGCACAATGTATGCTTGAATCAAGATGTAAGTGAATATCTACCCAAAACTAGCTTATTTTCTAAGAAAATGTATGAAACTACCTTAAAAATAGTAAAGGAAAGGTCAGTGAAACTGGCCAAAATGCCCTGGCATCACAACACCAAACTTAAAGCTTACTTGTCCCTAAGCAAGTACTGGAACAAGAGAATGATGAATGGAATGCCAAGAGAAAATGAGTCATTCTTGTGGAAGTCTTGTCCCTGGTTTTATGGTGGTTTCATGCATAGCAACTTAGGTTCATTCCTTCACTGGCTTTCATACCTTTATCATGTACTAGAATACTCACTTTGCTTGCATCTCATGAGACTTTTATTCATTGATCCTTTTTGTAATTTCAGGGTTTATTTGTGTTATTAGGCTAAGTGCTCTGTAAGGGGGCAACACTTTAAAATAAGCTTTTAGCCAACACTCCCGAACCAGTTGGTTCAAGGTGCTAGGTGTTGAAACACCCCTAAGGACTTACTTCCTCAAGTCTCTCCCCCATACATACACACCACAGACTCAAAACTCAAACCCTTGGTGCCCAGCCTCTTTTCTTGCTATTTTTCTTTTATTCTTCACTTTAATTGTTCTTTCCCTTTTTCTTATTAGGATCTTGTTATTTAGCTAGTCTCATGGGGTGTGTTCAAAGCACATGTTTCAGGACAGATAGTTGTCTTCCCACCTTGTGATTGAACCAACATAGCTAACTTATGACCACACCACAAACTCAGGCACTTACTCCATAGTATGAACTCCACTCTGGTCTTTTATAAAATACTCATTCTCTTTTCATTTGATTCAAAAGGACAAGCATACAAGTAAGCAAGGAAATGATGCAGTAATGACATTCAGACTAGAAAACACAGCCCTAATCAATAAAAAGTTTGAAAGACAGAATTGAAAAAGGTTCAAACTAGCATGGAAGCATGTTCTATTTCATACAAGATCTTCCTTATTTAAAGCATAGAAAAAAAATGGACCAAAGAAGGAACTCCACCACCTTTTACTCATGTAGATGCTCATGCTCCCCTCCTTGTTTGTCTTCTTTGTGTCCTCTTGCATTTCCTCGCATTCGTGTTAATCTTGCTTGCTTCCAATCCTCAAGTGCCTTCCTCATTTAATTCTCCAATCAATCCCCTTCAATGATCCTTTCCTTTTTCCTATAAAAATAAAATAAGGAAAATTAATATCATTGAGAAATTAAACTTTATGGCTAGAATAATAAAGAAAAAGAACTAGATTGTTTATTCATGAACACCA
>NW_015496204.1:0-113 GCF_000816755.2 Arachis ipaensis
AAAACTTGAGACTGAGCGGTTAAAGTCAAGGTCCAAAGCAAAAAAAGAGTGTGCTTAAGAACCCTGGACACCTCTAATTGAGGACTTTAGCAAAGCTGAGTCACAATCTGAAA
>NW_015496204.1:9160-12382 GCF_000816755.2 Arachis ipaensis
AATAAGTGGGTAAAGATTTGATAAAACCACACAATTAAACACAATATAAACCATAAAATAATGGTTTATCAACCTCCCCAAACTTAGACATTAGCATGTCCTCATGCTTAGTTGAAAGAGATGAAATAAATGAGTAGGAACATGTAAAACTTATGCAATGCAATGCAACCTATACATATGAATGCAACTATATGATTCTTGTCCACTTGGTTAAAGGCAAATAAGCTCTTCAAGACAATCACATCTCAAATTCCACTAATTCAATTCTTATACAGTAAGAACAGATAAAAATGCAAGAAGGTAGCTCTTGAAAGCAGGGAACATAGAATTTACGTATTGACCCTCACTGATAATGTATGTACGCTCTTAATCTCTCTAGTGTATAGGGTAATCACTCTATCCTTCTCTAATCATGCTTTCTAATTTTTGTTCTTTACCTAACCAATCAACAACATTTAATGTACCAATGCAAACATCATGAGGTCTCTTCAAGGTTGAATGGGGCCAAGGTAAGGGTAAGGGTACATATATGGCTAAGTAAGCTTATAAATTGAATCTTTAATTAACCCAAGCTTTCACCTAACACACATATATATATTCTATATAACTCAAATTTTATACCTAGCTACCCAAAATTTCCCTTTCACATTCCTTACTCATGTATCAACTTTTATTTTAATTTTATCATATATACATTGATCCTTGAAATTTAACTTAGCATTGGGGTAATTTTGTCCCCTTATTTAATTATTGAATGCTTTTGGATTTTTTTTTAACATAAAAATAAACATAGTTTATCAATGCACAGAGATTTTTAATTTTTATAGTTTCACATGAGTAGGCACCCAAGTTCCCATTATATTATCATGACACATTCCCTTATTATCTTTTGTTCCCACAATTTTCCCATACTTAATTAACACATGAGTAGGCACCCTAAAGCTAGTGATGTGGTAAAATACAGAACAAATGGGATTTAAAGGCTCAAAGTGGCTAACAAAGGTAACTTAAGGGGTATGCTTGATTTGGATAAGTGAGATAAACAAATAATGGCCTCAATCATATGCAAGCATATAAATATATTAAACATTGGACATATAGGGTGAAACAAAATATAGATTACAATCATAGAGAAGTAAACACACAAGAATAAAATAATTATGGTTAAATAATATAGCCATGTGTTTAGGCTCAAAGTCTCATAGGTTGTGTGTTCTTTAGCTCAAAAACCATGTTCCAAATACAACTTCAAGCAAATTTAACATAAAAGTTTTGATTAAAATTAGTGAAATTTTGTTCTAAAAATAGGGTCTTAGAAGAAACTTATTGTCTTTTCAATCAAGTAGAATATGCATGCAACTAACCTATTACTATGCAATTTTTCCTATTCTACAAAAGAAAAACTAACTAAATATCCTATTTTATTGGCGTTAGGGAAGAGAAATTACCTCCGGAAGTCAGGTACTGACCGACCTTCCCACACTTAAGGCTTTGCACCGTCCTCGGTGCCATCTGTCAGGATCAAAGGTGGGCTGGTAGTAGTATCTCCACAGTCGGGACCGTCATGGCTCCCTATGCTGGTAAAGGAGGTAGAGTCCGGGGTGTCTGAGTCTCTGTATTTTCCTTTAAGTAGCTCCTTGAGGTATGTGAATCGGCGCTTGTAACGGCGCTCTCTTAGCTTTGCTTTGTGTTCCTGCCGATCGAACCTCTCAAGTATCTGATGGAGCAGTTGGTTTGTTGTAGGTGCTTGTGGTGTTAAAGGTGGAATGTCTTCAGCCGGTTCAGTAGGCTGGCGTGTAGTGGCTGTTAGAGGTCTGATATATTTCCCGTTATGGACGTACTGATCATCCTGTGGGAGCATGGCTTTGGTGTCTCCAGCTCTCTAGGAGACTCCGGCTACTGAGACGAGATCTGAAACCAAGGCGGGAAAAGGTAAGTTGCTCGCAATTTGCACGTGTCCCTTGGCATTCCAGATGTGTCTTGGTAGGTTCAGAGGCTGGTCTATAAGGATGCACCATAGTAGAACGTCCATGTCTGCAGTGAAGGAGGACTCGTGGGTGCTCAAAAGACGTAACGGGATATAATCTGTGCCCATACGCAAGCCTCCAATGTAAGTGCGGAAGCCAATATTCCCTTAGGGTGGGAACAATGGTATCCGTAGATCCATCTGCTGCCAGGTTGTGAGATAACTCTGAGAACAACATCCCAGTCAAATTGGTATGTCTGGCGTTTGAGTGAGGCTTCTTGAAATGCGTCCAGTCCTTCTGGAGTATGGGGGAGATCTAGAGCTCGTTGAATGGCCTCTTCTGTAATGGGTACTTGTTTCTGACGTACATAGACAGACTACATGGTTGGCAGGTGAAAATTAGAATAGAACTTGACTACCCAGGAAAGATTAACCTACCGTGGCTGTCTCTGATGGAAACCCCATTGTCTTCTTTCAATTTGCGGCTCAACAAATTCAACAATACGGGTCGAGAGGATAAGAAGGTATTCGTTGTTGTAACTCCTTTCTGCCAGGATGGGGAACATCTGCTCACAGTAGCGATTGGGAAATCGTGCAGTGTCCTTTGCTAGGGAGGCTTTCTCTTTTTCATCAACCTTTATAATCCTCTTAATTCTTTTTGTTGAGGGCTTGACTGCAGTTGAAGATGGCTCTGCCACGAGAGCTCGTTTGGTTCCTCTCCTTGCTGTTAATTTGGGAGTAGCTTTCTCCTTGCCTTTCTTGGTGGCCATCGTAAGAGAAAGAAAAGAGAAAGTATGTTAAAATGTCAAGGGTCAGAGCAAGAAAGAGGACGGGAAAGGTGGTAATCAATGCACATTAAAAGATGAATGATATCAACACATGGTCATGACTACATGTGAGAGATCAACTATGGAAATATGGCAAGTGCATATGTTGACAATTAAATGCAAGGTGTTTATTGGCATGCAAGCAAAGGCATGAGTAGCAAAGATCAAGCATTCAATGTCCAAGTTAGATTACCAAGCCTTTCAAGCTAATAACATGTTCGTAATAACAATTATATTTAAATAATAAAATAAAAGAAGGGTTTTTGTGAAAAGCAAGCATTTAGAGTAGTAGAATAAAAGATATTGAAAAAAAACAGTACACAATGCCATACGGGCGTTTTCACAAAGACATAGCATGCATGGTGAATAAGCTATTGAAAGTATTGAATTGGAACATGCAAGCAACCCTATCAAATTAATATATAATTG
>NW_015496205.1:0-3357 GCF_000816755.2 Arachis ipaensis
TTTCAAATGACGCGCACGCGTGAGGGACGCGTGCGTGTGGTGATGCTTGTGTGATTGGCACACTTTCTGCACTGCTCCCACACAACTTGCTGCCACTTTCTACTTTTCTTTTATGTAGTATGTAGCATGTAAAATGGGGATGCTGATGCAGATGTTATATGTAGAAATTATGAATGAACACGAATAAAAATAAAGTAGAGTAAAATAAAATAAAACTAAAACTGAAAAGGAACGATCATACCATGGTGGGTTGTCTCCCACCTAGCACTTTGCTTTTACGTCCTTAAGTTGGACCGTCTTCAGGCTCATTCTGCTTCTGTTGGTGGGTCTTCCAAGAGGAGGACCTCTAGCTCTTTGTGTTCTTTCATCTTCTCACCATGATAAAGCTTTAGGCGATGTCCGTTGACCTTGATGAATTTGGAGCTAGAAGGATGACGCAGGTGAAAGACTCCGTATGGCTCTGCCTTTTCTACTCTGTAGGGACCTTCCCATCTTGATCTCATCTTGCCTGGCATGAGCCTCAGTCTGAAGTTATAAAGGAGAACCAACTCCTCAGGTCTGAACTCTCTCCTTTTTATGTGCCTGTCATGCACAGCCTTCATCTTCTCTTTGTATCACCTGGAGTTGTCATATGCTTCTAGGTGAAAGTTTTCTAATTCTGCTAGTTGCAGCTTCTTTTCAGCGCCAGCTTCCTCAAATCCCATGTTGCACTCCCTCACAGCCCAGAAAGCCTTGTGTTTCACCTCTACTGGAAGGTGGCAAGCCTTTCCGTACACTAAGCGGAAGGGGCCCATCCCAATGGGTGTCTTGTACGCTGTCCGATATGCCCAGAGCGCATCGACAAGTCTGGTGCTCCAGTCCTTCCGATGAGGCTTTACTATCTTCTCCAGAATGTGCTTTATTTCTCTGTTAGATACCTCTGCTTGCCCATTGGTCAGGAGATGGTATGCTGTTGCCACTTTGTGAACAATCCCATGCTTCTTCAGTAATCCTGCTAATTTTCTGTTACAAAAGTGAGTGCCTTGATCACTGACGATTGCTCATGGTGATCCAAAGCGACAGATAATATGGTTTCTAACAAAGGAAACAACAGTGTTAGCATCATCAGTACGGGTAGGAATTGCTTCCACCCATTTAGAAACATAATCTACAGCTAATAGTATATAAAGGTAACCACTAGAGTTTGAAAATAGACCCATGAAGTCAATGCCCCAAACATAAAAAATTTCACAGAATAGCATAATCTGTTGGGGCATCTCATCCCTCTTGGATATATTACCAAACCTTTGGAATGGGGAACAAGATTTACAAAAGGCAACAGCATTTTAAAAAGAGTAGGCCACCAGAATCCATAGTCTAAAATGTTTCTAGCTGTTCTTTGAGGGCCAAAATGTCCTCCACTCTCAGAAGAGTGGCAGGCTGATAAACCCATATTTTATGATACATTTTGTGCTTAGTTTGAGTGATTTATTCAATCCTTCACCTACGTATTCATATTAATTGCATGGTTTTACTTTCCCTTCCTTATTATGTGATGTATGTGAAAAACATGTTTCCTATGCTTTAAAATTAATTATTTTAATTACCTTTATTTCCATTTGATGTCGTGATTAGTGTGTTGAGTAGTTTCAGATCTTCTAAGGTAGGAATGACTTAAAGAATGAAAAAGCAAACATACAAAGATGGAAGGAAAGCACAAAACGGAGTTTCTAAACAAACTGGCATCCACGCGATCGCATGGGCGACGCGGACGCATGCCAAGCGCGAATCAACAGCGACGCGGCCGCATGACTGACGCGACCGCGCGCCTTAAGGAAAACACATATGACGCGGTCGCATGACTGACGCGACCGCGTGACAAGAAAAGCTCCGAATGATGCGACCGCGTGACCCACGCGGACGCATGACAGAGGCCACGCACCAGAAATTGCAGAAAACGCTCCCAGCGATTTCTGAAGCCCTTTTTGGCCCAAATCCAAGTCCTGTTACAGATTACTCTTTTATTAATGTTAATTGAGGTATTTCAGTTTAATATTGATTTCTTTTATTTATGCTATTGTTGCTTTTACTCTAAAGACATCGTTATTCCAAGTAGATTTATTTTTCTCCTTTTGGTCTTGGTTAAGAAATCAGTAACTCAACATTATTAAACTCAGCATAATTGATAATCGTTATCTTGCTAATTGAACTGAACTTCAATAATCCCAACCTTTTCTTAGGAAATAAATAGGATTCGAAGATCAAACTAATTAGTCCCTTGACTTTCCTTTGCTTTAGTAAAGGTCAACTAAGTGGAATTAAGATTCAACTTTCATTATTATTGATAAGGATAACTAAGTCTGGACTTCCAATTTCTCTTACCTTGCCAAAAGTTTATTTTACAGTTATTTATTTATTTTTAATTTCCATTTAAATTATTTTCATATTTGTTCCTCATTCTTGAAACCCCAAATTTACAATCTCCATAACGAATAATAAGAACATACTTCCCTGCAGTTCCTTGAGAAGACGACCCGAGGTTTAAATACTCGGTTATCAATTTTAAAAGGGGTTTGTTACTTGTGACAACCAAAATGTTTGTAAGAAAGGTTGATTGCTTAGTTTAGTAACTATACTTACAACGAGAGTTTACTATAACTTCTAAATCATCAATCTTCTGCTCTTTCAAAATGGCGCCATTGCTGGGGAACTGCTAACGTGTGCCTTATTATTGGTTATTGTAAATATTTTTCTTTTACTTGTTTGTTTATTTCTGTTTTTCCTTTTTAATTTTATTTGCTACTATGAACTCTCACCCTTCTCGCTTTGAGTTTGGTTCTAACTTTGTTGCTTAGTTTATACTTACAACGAGAGTTTACTATAACTTCTAAATCATCAATCTTCTGCTCTTTCAAAATGGCGCCATTGCTGGGGAACTGCTAACGTGTGCCTTATTATTGGTTATTGTAAATATTTTTCTTTTACTTGTTACTTGTGACAACCAAAATGTTTGTAAGAAAGGTTGATTGCTTAGTTTAGTAACTATACTTACAACGAGAGTTTACTATAACTTCTAAATCATCAATCTTCTGCTCTTTCAAAATGGCGCCATTGCTGGGGAACTGCTAACGTGTGCCTTATTATTGGTTATTGTAAATATTTTTCTTTTACTTGTTTGTTTATTTCTGTTTTTCCTTTTTAATTTTATTTGCTACTATGAACTCTCACCCTTCTCGCTTTGAGTTTGGTTCTAACTTTGTTGAAGGAAATAGAAGTTGTAGCAGGAATATGCATCAAGATCAGACCAATCAAGGATGGATGGAGCCAAGAGGATCTAATCAACCCTTTAGGCAACAACACCCTCCAAGATATCATGGA
>NW_015496205.1:11600-12356 GCF_000816755.2 Arachis ipaensis
AGTTCCACAGGACTTCTCTCCCTTCCTCTTCCGAAACACATCTTCTAAGAATTTCCTCTGAACATTTCTTGAAGAGATATATGTCTCGTCCTAGAAAAAGTATTTTGCATCATTCATGAGCTTCCTCTTTTGATGTTTATTGATCCCTGGGGGGTAATGCCCCAGTTGCCTTGAAATTTGCAATATCTGCGAACCATGGTGCTTTGTGAACTGTCATCAATTGCTCATCAGGGAAGAGCTCGTTCACATTTGTATCATTCTCTCTACCTTGATCATGAGGGATTCTGGATAGGTGATCTGCCACCTTGTTCTCCACTCCTTTCTTGTCTCTGATTTCAATATCGAATTCCTGCAACAGTAAGATCCACCTTATTAGTCTTGGCTTTGATTCTTGCTTGGCAAACAAATATTTAAGTGCTGTGTGATCTGTAAAAATAATCACTTTAGCACCAATGAGGTATGATCTAAATTTGTCAAATGCAAAAACTATTGCTAGCAACTCCATTTCAGTAGTGGTATAATTTCTTTGAGTTTCATTAAGGACTTTGCTAGCATAGTATATCACACAAACTAGGTTATCTTTCCTTTGTCCTAACACTACCCCAACTGCAAAATCAGATGCATCGTACATCAATTCAAATGGTAGGTTCCAATCAGGTGGAGAAATGATAGGAACAGAGGATAACCTCATTTTCAAATGTGCAAATGCTAGCATGCATGTTTCATCAAAGATGAATGGTGTATCAGATACAAGGA
>NW_015496206.1:0-261 GCF_000816755.2 Arachis ipaensis
AGGATTAACATTGAATTGGTATGCTCTTCTGTAAGCATCCATGCTCAACCATTCATGGCAATACTCCTCAGGCCTCTTATCATTTCTTTCTTGAATGGATGATATTGCGTGCATACAAGGCATTCCTATATATTTCAGAAAAAAATTCATTCAGTTAAGTATGAATCATGGTATGCATATAAAAATGAAATCAGTTATGAATTCAACCTGTCAACTGCCAAAACCTGCAGGAGCAAGTATGCTTCCCCAAATCTACCACCA
>NW_015496206.1:1859-2191 GCF_000816755.2 Arachis ipaensis
TGCTTCTCTCTGTGATCTACTTTCTTGGCCCAAGAAGACTCTACTCCATCAACTCCACTATCACTGTCACTACTGTATATGAAATCTCCTGCAACTTTTGGAGGCTTGTACAAACTGTCTTCAGCACTATCATATGAATCATGAGATTGACTATCATCTGCAAGTGGAGTTGCCTTAACCTGCCTTCCAGATCTTGTACTGGTTGTGGCTTTCACCTTCTTGATGATCTTGTCAGCTGCTGTATCCTTGCTACTCCCTTTAGCAGCCTGGGGTTTAGTCCAAGGTTTGGGCTGCTGGACGGGCTTTTGCATGGGCTTGGTTTTGGGCTTTGG
>NW_015496206.1:5221-5662 GCF_000816755.2 Arachis ipaensis
TGATTGTGTACCGTTTTGTCGTCGGTTATGATGGGAGCATTTATCTGACCGAGTTATGGCTCATGAATGGAGGAGTTATAATGCACCATGCCGAGTTATAGTTCGTTTATGACGACCATATCAAGATCTATCGATCTTTTCGATAATATTTTTAATATAAAATATTAAGTTATTAACGTATAAGGATCATTTTTGGAAAGTATCATTTAGAGAAATCAAATTTAAGTTTGAATTAAATTAATCATTTTCTATTATCCTGTTTTTCATATATGCCTAAAATGCCAATGAAAATTCTGATGAAAGTTATGCTTATTTATTTATTTATTTGAAAATTGGATGGTAGATGATTAATAACTTCTCACACAATTTAACAAAAACTACATACATTATTGTTTATCTTTTACTTTAATTTGATAGGATATTAAATTTGTTTTTTTTTTT
>NW_015496206.1:6441-8088 GCF_000816755.2 Arachis ipaensis
AAGAAGGACATTTGGATTCAAGTCATTGCAAGAGCACACAATTTTCTTCCATAATGGGCAATCCTCCTTTGAAAACCGCCATCACCACTTGAACAATAATGCTGTACTCCGGAGCACTGCATCGTCCACGCCCAAACCCCCAAAACGTTTTGGAGCTTGCACAATATCCCACCTCACCAAAGGTATCCCATCCCTTCCGTCCTTGTTACTCCACAAGAACCTCCTCTGCAAAGATATCAACTTATCTGCTACTGCTTTGGGCATCTTATATAAGTTAAGGTAGTAAACCGGTAAACTATTAAGCACAGATTTGATGAGTACAAGCTTACCAGCTTTATTAATTATTTTGGCTTTTCACAGATTGAGTTTCTCTTCTACTTTGTCTATAATAGGTTTCTATGTCTTGACAAATTTCGAATTTGCTTTCAAAGAAATACCAAGATATTTTACTGGCAACGTTGCTTCCTTACACCCCCAACAAGCTACACATCCTTTGTGACCATTCTCGCTCACAATTAACCGGAATCAAACTAGATTTATCCAAGTTAATACTCAAACCAGACATCCTCTCAAAACACTGTAAGTTAAATTTGTTAAAAAACTATTCTAGAATAAAATAAAAATCACATACATGAAGTAAAATGAGTAAGATAAACTTTGTTTAGTCATTTGTAAAAGATAATTTTACTCTAAATTTTAATTAAATTTTCATAAGAAAGAAAAGAATTCAACCATATTAATTAGATGCATTAACTTTTCTTTTAAATAATTATTCAAATAGGAGATAATGTATAAGACAAGCACAAGTTACTTTTGTTAATAATTATTCATATCTATGTTACATTCATAAACATATAAATTATATCTTGTTACTTGTTAGCAATAATATAAATTATATCTTGTTACTTGTTAGTAATAACTAATTATTTAACTAATTATATCTTTCGTGCATTGAATTATATCCTCATTAATTTATGGATTGTTTATCTAACAAAGTCCTTTTATTGTCTACCTATACTTTTCCTTAATTTATTGCTTCAATCTTCCTTAGTTGCATTAACTGTCTCTTAATTTAGTGGTACCTTAATAGTTGTTCATATTCATGCTTGCTTAGTTTATTGTCTTACTTGTTTGCTACTTCTAGATCTTTGGTATTTCATTGATTCAGTTCATTTAATTTCTATTTTTTTTAATTCCCGTTCTATGCATGAAAACTCCCGAATTTACAACCAAAGTTGCACACTTGATTGCTAGTCCAAGAAAAAACGACCCAAAAAGTAAAACTCCTGATTTTTATTAATTTGAATTGTGACACTCTTTTTTTAAACTCTGATTTGCGCTATTTTATCGGTTAGGAGTTATACTCGCCACGGATTCACTCCTTCAGTTGGTAAAAATTCCTAACCGACAATTCAACGTGAATCAAGAAGCTTATACTCGTCAAAGTCATCGCCGACGAAAGAGCCGTGGCGATAGAGGTTGGAAAAACTAAGTTTGGAGAATTTGCTGTAGAGCTTGTAAATATTTTCATGGTAAGCAAAAATAACTCTTTTAATTCTTGAGTGAGTGAAGATGGAAGAAAATGATTTTTCTAAAAATCCTAATTCAGATTTTGAAGAAAAATTGTAAGGAAAAAAAAGAGAGAGA
>NW_015496206.1:9651-9831 GCF_000816755.2 Arachis ipaensis
AGTATACCATAAAGGGCTATACAAAAAACAGGGCTATTGAAGATACCACAACTACCACATTGTTTATAAATGGTAAAATTAAGCCCTGACAAAATAACAGATACTAATTGCCCTATAAGTTATATGTCTTCTAGTCTTGAAGTCATTCCATGTCTTTTTTTCTGGGAGGTTTGAAACCCG
>NW_015496206.1:11485-12323 GCF_000816755.2 Arachis ipaensis
GCATAATCCCATATCAACCCGTATTGAGCAATCTCATCCCCTTCAACTATCTTCCTAGATGCCTTAAGAGCTCGGGTTATGTATGAACTATTCAGCTTCACGTTGCGCTTCCTAACAAACCACTCATACACCTCCCTATGCTTCATCTTAGGGTGCTTCATAAGTTTTGGGTATAACTTGTTCACAGTTCATTCCAATGTAGCAGCTCTGTTTTTTCACTTTCTTGCGCAAGTGTGATTGTCAACTAGTGTTTTTATCTGCCAGGAACCATCACTGGGGTTGTGTCTACAATATACTATCCATGGACAGTCTTCACACTTACAAACCGCCCTGACTCTAACCTTGTCATTCTTACAGAACCTAATATTCCTACCCATTGTATAGTGTAATCTCTAGTGGCAGCCATAAAATGTTGCTTGAATTTGAAAACCATACTTACCTCAAACTTCAGATAACCAAATTTGGCCTTGTCATTATAATGTGGATACACAGCTGGCCCTTCATCTTCAGAGTCTAACTCATGGGCAAAATCTTCTGACTTCCATTCATCTCCATCTGATGATTCTTTCCAATCAAATTCGTCATCTGATTCTGAAATTACATGAAAATACCATAAGATTTGTGTAGAAAAAATAAATTAGTTGAATCAGATCTATTAAATAAGTAAATTCAATAACAGATACACAATTAATCACTAAATACCTCCATCAGAGCATTCATCAGATTCGATGTCCTCATAGCTGGAGTCATCAGTGTTAATAGCTTTGTCCCTTGTTCTGTCAGCAGCAGGCCTATGCTTCTCTCTGTGATCTACTTTCTTGGCCCAAGAAGACTCTAC
>NW_015496207.1:0-12319 GCF_000816755.2 Arachis ipaensis
TACTTGGACCTATGATGGTGTGTGGTATAATCAGGGACCAAGCATATCTCTCTTCATGAGCAATTAGACCAAGGAATTGGCAATTGATCAAGATCTGAGAGATTGAGTCACCAAGGGATTGGGGCTCAATCAATCATGATTGCCAAGAGGTCAATGAGTTGCATGATTGAAGAGGATATAAGCTAGACTTGATCGAAAGAGACAACATCTCCCGATCTCAATGAATTTCCCCATTCTTATCTATCCATTTCTTTATAGCTTAATTTTACATTCAGCAATTCCCCATTCCCTTTTACATTCAAGTCATTTATGATTCTGCACTTTACTTTCTGCCATTTCTGCACTTTATTGCTTTTCTTTATATTCTAGTTATTTACATTTATCTCATTTACAATTTTGCACTCTACAATCCTATTGATCCGCTTGACTAATTCATCAATCGATTAAAACTGCTCGAATTTACCAATCTCTGTAGATACGATCCCACTCCACTGTGGATTATTACTTGACGATATTTTTGGTGCGCTTGCCAAAAGGACTAATTCACTAATTTTTAATGGGGTGTGAATTCCGGTCATCATTAATTAATTATTTTAGTTTTCAATTTTCTTTTAATATTTGAACTTATATTCGACTTTTCGTTCATTTTATTTTATTTTATTTTATTTTAATTTCGGTATTCAAAAAAAAAGGGCGAATAAAATTTTTATTCACAATCCACATCATCTCCCTTTCTCCATCATGGACCTAAGTGGAAATGAACAGCCCAGAAGGACTCTGGGGTCATATTCTAACCCCACTACTGCCTCATATGGAAGTAGTATCTGTATACCCCCCATCAGAGCCAGTAGTTTTGAGCTAAACCCTCAGCTCATTATCATGGTGCAGGAAAATTTCCAGTATTTCAGTCTTCCATAGGAAGAACCTACTGAGTTTCTGGCACAGTTCTTACAAATTGCTGACACAGTACGTGATAAGGAAGTAGATTAGGATGTCTATAGATTGTTACTGTTTCCATTTGCTGTAAAAGATCAAGCTAAGAGGTGGTTGAATAACCAACCCACAGCAAGCATAAGAACATGGAAATAGTTATCAGACAAATTCCTGAATCAATATTTCCCTCCAAAAAGGATGACACAGCTAAGGCTGGACATCCAAGGCTTTAAACAAGAGGATAGTGAATCTCTTTATAATGCCTGGGAGAGGTACAGAGAGATGCTAAAAAAATGCCCCTCTGAAATGTTTTCAGAATGGGTGCAGTTAGACATCTTCTACTATGGGCTTACCAAAAAGGCCCAGATGTCTCTAGACCACTCAGCTGGTGGATCTATACATATGAGAAAGACAATTGAAGAGGCTCAATGGCTCATTGATAAAGTTTCCAGAAATTAACACCTATACTCAAGTGGTGAGACCTCCATGAAAGAAGAGGCTGAGGCAGCATCCATTGAACTTAGTCCTCCAGAATAAATTACTGAACTCAATCTTCAACTATTTTCTATAACAAAACAATTAGCAGAATTTAAAGAGATGCAACAAGAAACTAAAAATGCTAACCAGAATATGGAAAAACAATTGAATCAGACAAGACAGCAGTTATCTAAACAAATAACAGAAGAATGCCAAGATGTTCATTTAAGGAGTGGAAAGACATTGAATGTCTCAACTCAAAGAAGCTGGAAGCCAAGAAAGGAACATCTGACAGAGGATGACCAAACCACTGCCCAAAATCACTCTGAGGACAATAAGAGCCCAGAAAGGAATGATTCTGGCATTCAAACGCCAGAAAAGGGTCAGAAGTTGGCGTTAAACGCCCAATGGATGGCCAATTCTGGCGTTTGGGTGGCAGTCTGGCGTTAAACGCCCAAAAAGCACCCAATTCTGGCGTTCAAATGCAAATGGGGGATCAGACACATGCAAGTGCTGATAACAACCCCCTTAAGCAGGCTTCTCCAACCACTTCTGTAGGAAGTAAACCTGCAGTAACTAAGGTTGAAGAATGTAAACCTGCAGAAACTCTTCCAAGCAGAACAGGATAAACAATTTGCCCGCTTTGCAGACTATCTCAGGACTCTTGAAATAAAGATTCTATTTGCAGAGGCACTTGAGCAAATACCCTCTTATGCTAGGTTCATGAACGAGATCTTAAGTCATAAGAAGGATTAGAGAGAAACTGAAAAAGTTTTCCTCACTGAAGAATGCAGTGCAGTCATTCTGAAAAACTTACCAGAGAAGCTTAAAGATCCCGGAAGCTTTATGATACCATGCACATTAGAGGGTGCTTGTACCAAGACAGCTCTATGTGATCTTGGGGCAAGTATCAACCTAATACCTACATCCACTATAAAAAATCTTGGTTTGACTGATGAGGTTAAACCAACCCGGATATGCCTCCAACTTGCTGATGGCTACATTAAGATTCCATCAGGCGTAATTGAGGACATGATTGTCAAGGTTGGGCCATTTGCCTTTCCCACTGACTTTGTAGTGCTGGAAATGGAGGAGCACAAGAGTGCAACTCTCATTCTAGCAAGACCTTTCCTAGCAACTGGACGAACCCTCATTGACGTCCAAAATGGGGAAATAACCCTGAGAGTCAATAAGGATGAGTATAAGTTGAATGCTGTCAAAGCTATGCAGCATCCAGACACATCAAAAGGCTGCATGAGCACTCATATTATTGACTCCCTGGTGGAAGAGGTCAATATGACTGAGAGTCTCGAATCAGAGCTAGAGGACATTTTTAAAGATGTTCAGCCTGATCTGGAGGAACCAGAGAAAACAGAAGAACCTCTGAAAACTCCTCAGGAAGAGGAGAAGCCTCCTAAACCCGAGCTCAAACCACTACCACCATCCTTGAAATATGCATTTCTGGGAGAAGATGACACTTTTCTTGTGATCATCAGCTCTACTTTAGAACCCCGGGAAGAGAAAGCATTAATTCAGGTGCTAAGGACACACAAGACAGCTCTTGGGTGGTCCATAAGTGATCTTAAGGGCATTAGCCCGGCCAGATGCATGCATAAGATCCTATTAGAGGATGATGATAAGCCTGTGGTTTAACCACAGAGGCGGATGAATCCAGCCATGAAGGAGATGGTGTAGAAAGAGGTCACTAAGTGATAAACCATTATTTTATGATTCATATTGTGTTTAATTGTGTGGTTTTATCAAATGTTTACCCACTTATTCATATGATAAGCATGTATTTACAATTCCTTCCCAAAATTACGCCATGATTGAAAACTTGCTTCCCAGAGACTTTTAATTATGTATTTTAATTCTTCTTTATCCCATTCGATGCTGTGATTTGTGTGTTAAGTGTTTCAGGCTTCATACAGCATGAATGGCTTGGAAAATAGAGAGGAGGCTTGCAAAAATGGAAGGAACACAAGAAACTAAGGAGATGATCAGTGAGCAATGAAGCGAGCGCATGGCCCACGCGAACGCGGGAAATAAAGAATTCGCAGTAACGCAGACGCGTGCCCGACGCGAACACGTAGATTAGAGTCTGCACGCATGACGCGAACGCGTGAACGACGTGAATGCGTGACAAGGAAAATTGCTGCCTGACGTGAACGCATGGACGACGTGTATGCGTGACCTGCGCGATCTACAAAAATAACAGAATACGCTGGGGGCGATTTCACGCCGCTTTTTGACCCAGTTTTCGGCCCAGAAACACAGATTGAACCTAGGGAACATGCAGAGACTCAGAGAGGCATCCACACACATTGAGATTCATCACATTAGGATTACACTTAGTTTTAGATCTGAGTTTTTAGAGTTACACTATATTGATAGTTTATGTTTCTGCTTGGATTTTTGGATGCTGAAAGTCATTACCTCCGTTGAAGACATTACTTTAGTTTGTTTCCTTACTCCTTTATTTTTAATTAGTTACTCATTGACCCTATTCAATTAAGTATGTTACATTTTGAATTTATTAATATATGAAGTTATTTTTATTTTAATTAATTTTAATTCTCCATTTTATTTTAATTAATTATGTCTTCTCATATTTCGATGATTATTAATTTCATGTCAATGGAGTAGAATTTTCACTTGACATGGGGGTTGACTAAGAGGTGATACTTGAGTTGGAATGCTCAAGTGCTTGGTTAAACTAGACGTTGTTAGCTACTTCCATACCTGCTAACACTAGACCTCCCCAAGGGAGAAGGATAGGACCTGAGGGTAAGAGTTAGTTCAATCACCATATCTTTCCTTATTTAGTAAGGGAAAATCGAGTGAGAACAACAACCTTTTTACACCACACTTGAGAAAATCGCAATAAGGATAGAAGTTCCACTTAATTATTCCCCAGTCAAGGCCTTTTATTCAGAATATCAATAATTATTTTTAGTTTATTTTTATTGTCTTAGTTCACAATTATTTTAATTACCCGTTATCAAACTCAACTTTCTGGGAATTTTCTGATTAATAAATTAGAACTCTTTCCTGCAACTCGTTGGGAGACGACCTGGGACTCATACTCCCAGTATTTTATTTCAAAATTGTGACAACCCTTTTTAAATTGGTGAGGCAGATCTTAGCTGGTTAAGAGCTATACGTGCAACGCTGTCTCTTAATTGAAATCTTTTAATTGGTTAACTTCTGCCGCGCATCAAATTTTTGGCGCCGTTGCCGGGGAGTTGCAATAGTGTGCTAAATTATTAATTAGTGTATATATTTTATTTTATTTGCATATTTTATTTTTACTTCTATTACCATGAGTTACATGTCTTTCTCATTGAATGACGCGTTCATTGCCTGATCCGAGCTTAGTCCCATTTGATCCTGAAATTGAAAGAACTCTTTCAAATATTAGACGAACTCGACATCGGTTAGCCTCCGAGGGTGGTGAAGTGGTTATTATCAATTCACCAGTCTCATCTGAGGGCGAATCTGAACCGCCATCTGAGAGCGAGATAAGCTCATTTACTATTGATCCAGTTGATTTACGTGCAGGAAACATGGCAGAACCTAGGAGAATCACTCTCCAGGAGGCAGGAGCCCCAGATTTTACACTGCAGCCGTATCAAGTGCATCACCCAACTGCAGCTGCAGAGTTTGAACTAAAAACCGCACTGATCAACTTGATGCCCAAGTTTCATGGCTTACCTGCTCAAGAGCCTATCAAGCACCTTAGGGATTTCTAGACAGCCTGTTCTACTATAAGGCATCATGGTGTAGATGAAACGTCTATTTTGTTAACTGCTTTCCTATTTTCTCTTGAGGGAAAGGCGAGGGAGTGGTACTACTCCCAACCTGAAGCAACTGTTACCAATTGGGATATGCTCAGAAGAGAATTTTTGGAAAAATACTTCCCAGCTGAAGTCACAGATAGACTGAGAAAAGAGATCTCCTGTATTGTTCAAGGTGAATCAGAGACTCTCTTTGAATATCGGGAGCGCTTCAACAATCTCCTGGACACATGTCCCCATCACATGATTGGTAAACTAGTATTAATCAGTTACTTCACCCAAGGCATGAACCCCCAGGATAAGACTACACTGGAAGATGCCAGTAATGGTTCTTTGAAAAAGTACAAAACCGTAGATGAAGCATGGCAACTGATCAGCGACTTAGCTGAGTCCACTAGGAATCACAGACAGAGGCGCAACCCCAAAGCTGTTGCAGAGATTTCCACTAGCAAAGAGACTACTGCTCTCACCCAGAGTATATGTGAAATGACCAACCTACTGAAGCAGATGCAGCTGAATCAACAACAAGCACAACAAGCTCAACCTTTACCACAACATAGCCAACAGTTTGTTTCACAAAGAGTATGCGGGATCTGTGCTAATTATAGTCATTATACTGATGAATGTCCTTAGCTCCAGAAAGACAACACTGTGGCAGCCACTCACAACTTCTATGACCGCCCGAATCAAGGATACAATCAATAAGGTGGCAACTACAACCAAGGTGGCAACAATAGCCATGGATGGCAAGACAACTCTAACCAAGGCTGGAGAGATAATTCTAACCATGGCTGGAGGGATAACTTTAACATAGGAGGCAGAGACAATAATGGAAACCAAAGGTGGAATAACAATAACAACAACAGACAGCAGAATCAGAACCAAGCTTACAGAGCACCTCACCTAAGACAGTCACAAGGACCCCAACAAACCCAACAACAAGTTTCTCAGACTGTTTACTCTAGTTCCTCATCAAATGATGAGATGCTCCAATCTCTTGCACAAGGATAGCAAGACATGCATGCTCAGCTTAACTCTAGTCTGAATGGCTTAACTGCCACTTTACAAGCTCTCGTCTCCCAGATGGATTCCTCACTTAATTCCACACATCAACCTTCAAGCTCTAATGGAATTTCTTCTCAACCACTGCCTAATCCCAAGGGTGGCATCAATGCCATCACTCTAAGGTCCGAAACCACACTGCAGGAGAGGAACCATGAGGAGCCAAAACTACCAGAAAACGTGTCAGCAGAGGATGTGGTAGAAATAGAAGATGCTGAAGAGGAAGAGGACGTACAAGACATAGTTGAAGAAGAGGAAGCTCAACCACAGAATGAAGCACCAAGGGATGCAGAAGCTACAATTCGTGCCCCTCCTATTCCATTTCCACAACTTGCAAGGAAGCCCAGAAAACAGATGGAACTTGACCCCAAAATGGTAGAAATATTCAAAAAGGTCGTGGTAACTGTTCCCCATTTTGATGTTATTCATCAGGTACCTAAATACGCAAAGTTTCTAAAAGATTTGTGCATACATAAAGATAAAATTAATGAATTAGAAACTATTCCTTTAGGTAGTTCTATATCTGCTTTAATGGGAAATATACCTGAAAAATGTAGTGATCCAGGTCCATGTATGGTTAGCTGTACCATTGGAGGTGTGATATTTTCTGACTGTATGTGTGATTTGGGAGCATGTGTTAGCATAATGCCTTTGTCTATATATGATACTTTGAGGCTCCCTCCTTTAAAAAGGTCGGCAGCTCATTTTGTGTTGGCAGATAAAATCATTATCACAGTAGTTGGAATTGCTGAAGATGTACTAGTGAGTATTAAGGGGCTTACATTTCCCATTGATTTCTACATTCTGGAACTACACCCTAATGACTCAGGAAGACCATCATCAATTCTACTTGGAAGACCATTCGTGAAGACTTCAAAGTTCAAGCTGGATGCATTCTCAGGAACTTACTCCTTTGAGATAGATGGCAGAACAGTGAGTTTCAGTTTACATGAAGCTATGAAGCACCCTCCGGAAGATCATTCTATCTTCTAGTGTGATATTATTGATGAAACTATAGCTGAGGTTCACCAGGAAGAATTAGAAGAGAAGTACATGGAGTAAGGTCCAAGTGTGGGGACACTTTCTGGAAACCATGAGAAGACTTTACCATTATTACTAGCCCCGGATGATCCAGAACCTAGCTATGAACAGAAATTAGAGTTGAAGCCCCTTCCTCTATACCTCAAGTATGCTTACCTTGAGGATAAGCAGAAGTTCCCAGTCATCATTGCAAGGGAACTCACTTCTCAACAGGAAGAACAGCTACTCAAAGTGCTGAGAAAACATAAGAAAGCAATTGGATGGAGCTTGGCGGATATAATAGGTATCAGTCCTCAAATTTGCGAACACAGAATATTCCTAAAAGAGGGAGCAAAGCCTGTCCATCAACCTCAAAGAAGATTGAATCCCACCATCTTAGAAGTTTTCAAGTAGTAAGT
Organism: Arachis ipaensis; assembly: GCF_000816755.2. Taxonomy (NCBI): domain Eukaryota; kingdom Viridiplantae; phylum Streptophyta; class Magnoliopsida; order Fabales; family Fabaceae; genus Arachis; species Arachis ipaensis. The sequence goes on from NW_015496207.1 coordinate 7,709, forward strand.
GACCAGACTACTTGAAGCAGATATTATTTACCCAATTTCAGACAGTAAATGGGTCAGCCTAATACAAGTAGTGCCCAAGAAGTCTGAAGTCACAACAATAAAGAATGAGCATGGAGAGCTCCTGACAACTAGAGTGCAAAATTCATGGAGAGTTTGCATTGACTATAGGCGTCTCAACCAAGCCACTCGCAAGGATCACTATCCCTTGCCATTCATTGATCAAATGCTTGATCGCCTGTCAGGTAAATCTCATTATTGTTTCTTAGATTGTTATACAGGATACTTTCAAATTCATATAGCTCCTGAAGATCAGGAGAAGACTACTTTTACATTTGGGGCTTATGCTTATAAAAGAATGCCCTTTGGCTTGTGTAATGTCCCTGCTACTTTCCAAAGATGCATGATGAGTCTTTTTCTGACCTTATTGAGAACTGTATGGAAGTTTTTATGGATGATTTCAGCATATGTGGTGATTCCTTTAGCCTTTGCTTGGATAGTTTATCTAAAGTGTTAGACAGATGTGTAACCTTGGGTTAAATTTTGAAAAATGTCACTTTATGGTAAAACAAGGAATTGTAGTAGGACATGTTGTGTCTAATACAGGAATTTCTGTAGACCCAGCAAAGGTGGATGTTATTTCTAGTTTACCTTACCCCTCCTCCGTGAGGGAAGTCCGTTCGTTCCTTGGCCACGCAGGTTTTTACAGGAGATTCATTAAGGACTTCGGTAAGGTAGCACTACCATTATCCAGATCGCTGCAAAAGATATTGAGTTCGAGTTCAATGAGAGCTGTATGCAAGCGTTTGATAAGCTGAAGATCGCTCTGACTCAAGCTCCAATTGTAAGAGGACCAGACCGGAGCCAGCCATTCGAAATCATGTGTGATGCTTCCAACCACGCAGTAGGAGCAGCGCTGGCTCAGCGTGAAGGTAAAGACCCTTTTGTAATTGCTTATGCATCTAAAACTTTAGATGCTGCTCAGTCTAATTATACTACTACTGAAAAAGAGCTTTTTGCTATTGTTTTTGCTCTGGATAAATTCTGAGCCTATTTACTTGGTACTAAGGTAGTAGTGTACTCAGACCATGCAGCTCTAAAATATTTATTAGCTAAAAAGGAGTCCAAACCAAGGCTAATACGCTAGATACTGCTGTTACAAGAATTTGATTTAGAAATTAAGGACAAGAGTAGTAACCAGAATTTAGTGGCAGACCATCTGAGTCGCCTTGAGCATATTAAGGGTGACTCCACTCCTATAAATGATAATTTTCCATTTGATAATTTACAAGCAGTATCTGAAGTAGTTCCTTGGTATGCACCTGTAGCTAATTATCTAGTTAGCCACACTTTTCCTCCAAATTTTACAAAGCACCAAAGAGACAAGCTGAAAAGCGAGTCCAAATACTATGTATGGGATGATCCATATTTATGGAGGTGTGGTGCTGACCAAGTAATTAGACGGTGTGTTCCTCAATAAGAATTCCAGTTTATTTAGAGGCCTGCCACTAATCTGAGAGTGGAGGACATTTTGGCCCTCAAAGAACAGCTGAAAAAATTCTGGACTGCAGATTCTAGTGCCCTACTCTTTCTAAGGACGCTGCTAAATTTTGTAAATCTTGTTTCCCATGCCAAAGGTTTGGTAATATATCCCAGAGGGACGAGATGCCTCAACAGCATATACTTTTCTGTGAAATTTTTTATGTTTGGGGCATCGACTTCATGGGTCCATTTCCAAATTTTAATGGTTACTTTTATATACTATTAGCTGTAGATTACGTTTCTAAATAGGTGGAAGCTATTCCTACCCATACTGATGATGCTACCATTGTTATTTCCTTTGTTAGAAACCATATTATTTGTCACTTCGGATCACCATGAGCAATCGTGAGTGATCAAGGCACTCACTTTTGTAATAGGAGACTAATAGGATTACTGAAAAGGCATGGGATAATTCACAAAGTCGCCACAGCTTATCATCCCCAGACCAATGGGCAAGCAGAAGTCTCTATCAGAGAGATTAAACATATTATGGAGAAGATAGTAAAACCTCATAGGAAGGACTGGAGCGCCAGGCTACAAGATGCACTCTGGGCATATAGAACAGCGTACAAGACACCCATTGGGATGAGCCCTTCCGCTTGGTATACGGAAAGGCTTGCCACCTCCCCGCAGAGGTGGAACACAAGGCTTTATGGGCTGTGAAGGAGTGCAACATAAATCTTACGAAGGCTGGTGCTGAAAGAAAGCTGCAACTAGCAGAACTAGAGACCCTCCGCCTAGAATCCTATGACAACTCCAGGCGTTACAAGGAGAAAATGAAGGCTGTCCATGACAAGCACATAAAAAGGAAAGAATTCCAACTAGGGGAGTTAGTTCTACTATATAACTCCATACTGAGGCTCATGCCAGGTAAACTGAGATCAAGATGGGAAGGTCCATACAGAGTAGAAAAGGTAGAGCCATACGGAGTTTTCCACCTGCGTCATCCTATTAACTCCAAATTTCTTAAAGTTAATGGACATCGCCTAAAGCTTTACCATGGTGAGAAGATGAAGAATTAAAAGGAACTAAAGATCTTCCTCTTAAAAGATCTACCAAGAGAAGCTGAATGAGCCTAACGAGCATCCAACTTAAGGACGTAAAAGCAAAGTGCTAGGTGGGAGACAACCCACCATGGTATGATCGTTCCGTTTCAATCTTAGTTTTATTTTTACTTTGTTTTTATGATGTTAATGACTCTTCTCATTATCCCTGCATTTAACTGCATGCAGTTTGCATGTGCATTTTGCATATTAGTTATTTAAAAAAAAAAAACATGCACGTGACGTGGCAGTGTCGCTGATGCGTCCGCGTCACAGGTGCAATAGGAAGAAAAGAAAAGTGAACATTGAGTCACGCGAAAGCGTGGCTGGAGGCGTGCCTTAGGCACAAACATACCCACGCGTCCGTGTCGCCCACGCGGCCGCGTCATTTGGAAAATAGGCCTCCCACGCGTTCGCGTCACCCACGCGAATGCGTGATCGTAAAAATTTGACATAAATAGGTGTATGGCAGCATGTTGGGCTGGAGTTGGGCTGGCCTGAGGCTAAAAGCACCAGCTGCATCACGCGACCGCGTGCCCCATGCGGCCGCGTCGTTTTCAAAACATCACCATTCACGCGATTGCGTCAACCACGCGATCGCGTCACCTTAAAATTTGGCAAATAGAGTTTGAAACAGAGAGTTGCGCGAACGCGCGGCTGCTCTCGCGCCATTTGCACAATTCAAGTCACGCGACCACGTGATCCACGCGTCCGCATCATTTGACAAATTCACATGCCATGTGACTGCGTGACCCACCCGTCCGCGTCGCATGCAGCGCACAGAATATTCAAATCAGCCAAAATATCTTATATTTTCTTCCCCAAATCCTAATTTTTCTTTTCCTTTGTTATTTCTTTCTTCCCCCTTCTTCCTTCTCTATTCATTCTCACTTTTTACATTCTCCTTCTTTATTTTTCACACCCATCATCAAGGTTCTTTTCTCTCTTTCTTTACTTTTTACTTTCCCCTATCAATTTTATTTATGTTTTAAATTTTTTCTTCTTTTCACCTTCATAATCTATATTTTCCATTATTTTTCTTTCTTTTTATCTCTTTTTATTGGTGTTGAAAATTTATTTCATTATTTATTTTCCATATTTTGCTTGTGGATTATTATGGTTTTGTTTGACAATTATACATTACTTTTCATAAGGGTTGCTTGCATGTTCAAATTTCCTATTTCAAAAACATATTTCCCATGCATGTTATGTGTTTGTGAAAAAGCTCGTATGGCATCTTGCACTACTTTCATGTTATGATACTACCTTAATGCTTGCTTTTCACTAAACCCCTTTTATATTTTATTAATTTGATTTAATTGTCAAACACCCAAAGAGGCAGTCAAGTGGGCGTTAAATGCCAGAATAGATAGCATTCTGGGCATTTAACGCCAGGATGACACAAGGGAGGTAATTTTGTTTCCAATTCGATTTTTTTCAATTTTTCATGTTTTAATTCAAAATTTTTTGCATCAAACATATTTTAAACGTTCATCTTTAAATTTCTATTTTCAAAAATTCATAATCTTTCCAATTCTTTTTAATTTTCTTTCAATTCTTTTCAATTCCTTCCAAAACGTTTTCAAAACTTACGTATTTTTTCAAACTCTTTTCAACTCTTTTTAATTTTTCTAGTATACATTAATAAGTTTTCAAAATTAATTGCATCACTCTTCTTCTACTCCCCTCTATCTTATTTTGCTTGAGGACAAGCAAAGCTTTTAAGTTTGGTATGGAAAAGCTCAACTTTTAGCTTTCCATAACCACTAATGGTATCTAAGGCCGGAGAAACCTCTAGGAAGAGGAGCAACAAAGGTAAGGAAGAGACATAAAGGAGCTCAAAAACTCCATTGGTTCTTCAAGAGGAAGAAGAAGCCACCATCACTAAGGTGGACCCGTTCTTTAATCTCCTTGTTTATTTTCCTTTCTGTTTTCGGTTTTTATGCTGTATGTTTTGTCTATGTTTGTGTCTTTATTACATGATCATTAGTGTCTAGTGTCTATGTCTTAAAGCTATGAATGTCCTATG
>NW_015496208.1:0-362 GCF_000816755.2 Arachis ipaensis
GATCTTCTCTAATTTCATGGAGGATGATGGAGTGCTCTTGATGTTTCACCCTTAATTGTCCCATGTTGGAACTTAATTCACCTAGGGAAGTGTTGATTTGTTCCCAATAGTTTTGTGAAGGAAAGTGCATCCCTTGAGGCATCTCAGGGATTTTATGGTGAGGAATCTCCTCATGCTCATGTTGAGGTCCATGCTCTCTTGTTTGCTCCATCCTTTTCTTAGTGATGGGCTTGTCCTCTTCAATGAGGATGTCTCCCTCTATGTCAATCCCAATCAAATTGCAGAGGTGGCAAATAAGGTGAGGAAAGGCTAACCTTGCCAAGTTGGAGGACTTGTCAGCCACCTTGTAGAGTTCTTGAGGT
>NW_015496208.1:9767-10980 GCF_000816755.2 Arachis ipaensis
AATCATACGCAAATTGATTAAGAGAAAAACACATGAATGAATATCAGACATAAATTATTAATTTTTTTTCTTAAGCTTTAGAACCTTACCTATCATGGACGCTAGTTAAAGACCCCAAATTCAAAACCAGAACCTTTTCATCTTTCTTCTCTGCCCCAGCAAAGTATGACAAAGTACCTATTTCTAAAAAAGAAAACAACAATTATGTACAATAAGAAACCCAACAAAGAATTAAAATCAAATTATATTATTAATTTATCATATTATTATTCATTGGAAGATAGAAAAGCTTAGTCCAACCCAGAAAAAGCTAAAAAAGTGTAACTTTGAAGCAGGAAAAGAAAAGGAGATTGGTACTTGGTACATGGTACTTAGTAAATCTTACCCCTTTGCCAAATCCAAAAATCCCATGAACAAGAACAATAGGAGGAAGATCATCACCATTGGTAGAAGCAGCACTGTTTCCTTCATCAGCAAAAATTATTCTCTTCTCATTGACCTTATTGACGACATCAACAATCTTCTTAGGCTTTTGGTACAGTATTTCATTGAGTGACTCAGATAAATCTCCAGCAACAGCTAAGCTGAAAATGTAGAATCCATAAAACAAATGAACCAAATAGCTCACAAACAGTTCCACCAGCTTCAGATACCCCATCCGTAACCTCAACATTTTATCAAATACCTTGTCCACAAGAAGAAGAATTATGTATTGCATTGCACTTCAACACTTGTGCTATTCACTTTAGCTTTTTCACAATAAAAAAAATCATCTTCTGTGGTTTTCATGACTCTAATATTTTCTGATTCAAAAATCAAGAATTTTTAGGAATGTTGTTGGAAGAAGCAAGAAACATGTGCTATTAATCATGTGAAGAAAATTCAATGTACAGAGAGAAGTCAGAAAACCTGAGTTAACAAGAACATCATAGAATTATCATTTGTCACCATTAAATACTGAGGAAGGAACTTGCCCTCAAACATGTGGCTAAGGGACCATGGCCAACATCATGCAGTAATCCTAGGCAGAATATTATATCATATTAGTAATAATAACAAAATAGCGGAATTAGAAGTGTCAAAACAAACAACTCCCAAGAGATGTCAGGTGTAACACCCTAATATTCAAATTCTTATGCTCGAGTCATAAGTCAATGATATTACGGTGGTACGACTCTCATGTGGATTTTTAATAAATAAATATAGGTAATTT
>NW_015496208.1:12001-12310 GCF_000816755.2 Arachis ipaensis
CCGGAGCAAGTGGGACGAACCACAACCCTTGCTACTGCCCAGGCATCTCAAACATATATTCATTCAATCTCAATTCATATTGTCAACATTCATTGTTACCAAATCTCAAACATTAACTTGGAGCAACTGGGACGAACCACAACCCTTGCTACTACCCAAGTATCACAAATAAACATTTATTCATAATCACCCTTCATTATTATCAATCCTTAGACAATGACCCGGAGAAAGCGGGACGAACCACGACCCTTGCTACTACCCAGGTATCACAAATACACATTTATTCAAAACCCCATGATTAAACTCGTT
>NW_015496209.1:0-1036 GCF_000816755.2 Arachis ipaensis
ATTCGGCGTCACCACCCCCACAAACAGCCCCCTCATCACGAAGCCGTTGGAGGTCCGCCTCCCTCATCCGCGACGGTGTCCCCTACACATCACTGGTTATCCAGGAGTAAAGGGCAGGGACGCCCCCCGCTGGTACCACCGGGGCCCTCACGCCCTCGGTCCTTCGACACGCCATACCTAAAACATCGATGAGCACCACCATCAGCCTAAACCAATATTGCAGAAAACGGCAAGGGAAAACTGAAGCAAATACCACTACTCACTACCAACCACAAAGCGGTGCTCATCCCCTCTATGAAGCCCACCACCCAAAGGAACAGAAACACCATACACAAAAATACAACCCCAATCCACACTAAAAGCACAGAAATGCAAAGGCAGACAAGAATACCATAAACCGCGAAATAAGCAAAGGAAAGAGTAGACTAACCTGATAATGCAAAGCAAAGGCCTGAGAAATGTTGGAAACGGAGAAGCAAGAACACAACCAGAAATACAAAAACAACACCAGGATAGAGGGAAACTACTTTCGAAAGAGGAAAACTACTCTCGAAAGCTTGAGAGCAAGGAAAAACAACAAGGAAAAGGGAAAATGGGAACCAAAATGGTTTTTAAACCCCAAAGCAAAAAGACGAAAATACCCCGAATAATAAAGATAGCGCAGAGGGGCAAAAATGGGAAATCTTCCTTCACAATAAATCCCCTTCGGGAAACCAAAAAGCACACCTCGAAAAACGCAACAGGCACTGGGATACAGAAAAGTCGCGTCAGATCAAAACGGCCAGACGAAACTTCGGCAGGGCCATAAATACCGGGACCGGCGCACCGACCTCTCCCCAAAAGCGTCAAACGACGACCCGAGAAAATAAAAGAAGGCCGAAGAACGGTCAAGACCACATCTCCCAGCGTCAGACCGACCTCGCTCGGTCTCCCGCTGCGGGGGCAACTGTTACGGATCCGGCCCAACGGATCCCATGACCCAGGATAGTCCCCGAACCCGGCTACCCGGGTCCGATCCACCAAATCCTTCTAGAAG
>NW_015496209.1:9943-10777 GCF_000816755.2 Arachis ipaensis
GCGAAGAAGTTGAATCCTCGATATATTGGTCCATTTCAGATCCTGGAGAGGATTGGACCGGTGGCGTATCGGATGGCTCTATGATAAACCCATATTTCATGAGTTATTTTGTGCTTAGTCTGAGTGATTTATTCAATCCTTCACCCACTTATTCATATTAATTGCATGGTTTTACTTTCCCTTCCTTATTATGTGATGTATGTGAAAAACATGTTTCCTAAGCTTTAATATTAATTATTTTAATTACCTTTATTTCCATTCGATGCTGTGATTAGTGTGTTGAGTAGTTTCAGATTTTCTAAGGTAGAATGACTTAAAGGATGAAAAAGGAAACATACAAAAATGGAGGAAAGCACAAAACGGAGCTTCTGAAGAAACTGGCATCCACACGATCGCATGGACGAAGCGATCGCGTGCCAAGCGCGAATCAGCAGCGACGCGGCCGCATGACTGACGCGACCGTGCGCCTTAAGCAGAACGCACATGACGCGGTCGCATGACTGACGCGACCGCGTGGCAAGGAAATGCTCCGAATGATGCGACCGCGTGACCCACGCGGACGCGTGACAGAGGCCACGCACCAGAAATTGCAGAAAACGCTCATAGCAAATTCTGAAGCCTTTTTTGGCCCAAATCCAAGTCCAGAAGGCATAGACCAGAGGTTATGAAGTGGGAGAATGCATCCATTCAGGGAGAGCTCGCCAATTTTCACTTTCCATGATTTAGATTTAGTTTGAGAGAGGTTCTCTCCTTTCTCCCTTAGGATTAGGATTAGGATTTAGGACTTCTCTTAGTTTGTAAGAGTGACTCTCGATCCAGGTTTAATATTTACTT
>NW_015496209.1:11563-12297 GCF_000816755.2 Arachis ipaensis
AGCAGGAATATGCATCAAGGTCAGACTAATCAAGGATGGATGGAGCCAAGAGGATCTAATCAACCCTTTAGGCAGCAACACTCTCCGAGATATCCTGGACAAAGACCATTCTACCGTGCATACCCAGCTGAAAGATATGGTGGACAACCTTGTAACTACCAACAAGCCCCACCCCGTTCATATAAACCATCCTTTCAACATAACCTCGAACCACCACACTCACAAGCTTCTCTTCACCATTCGCCACCATATGATCCTTCCTTACCCCAGTACCGATCCAATCACTCCCAGTCACCACCACTTCCCTTTGTATCATGTCCAAGTCCGGCAACCCGAGAAGTAGAGGTTTGCCTAACGAAAACAGTAAATAAATTTCAAACAACCATTCGACAACTGGAGCAAGTAGTAATTCAATGGGTTTCTAGACGCTCAAATACACAAGAATCAGCCACATCCCCATGTGAACAGTCTAACGAAAAGCGTAGCATAAAGGAAATACCAGAAACTCCAGTGGATAAGACAGAGAACGAATTCGTACTAGAACAAGTAGAAGAAGCTGTCATTGTTCAAGAAGAAAAGTTGGTTGAAGATCTAGGAGATGCTGAACCTCCATGGGAATCCAGAACTGAGGAGAACTCCGTCAAAGACGCTATAGTTGATGCTAAGGAGGATATTGTACAATCTCCAAGGCAAGTTGTTTATGACGAATCAGACGGAATAACCCAGGACACAAA
>NW_015496210.1:0-473 GCF_000816755.2 Arachis ipaensis
TCAAAGACACATTTGCATCGATGCAAAGTGTTATGCATCGATGCAAATGATTCAAAAACATAAAAAAACGGCTAGTTTTGATAAAACGGCTTCATCCCATTAACTCCCCAACGTCTCTAAGGTTTGGGGAGTCTATAAATAGATGGATTGAAGCCTTATTTCACACACGTGAGTATTTGCAAATGATCTTGTTCATATTCTTTCATTCTACACATTTTTAAGGTGTTATAATACACAAATTTGAGAGAGCAATATCAATTGGTTCAATAGTGCTAAACCTGTAATCATACACTCTTCTAGAGAGTACTCATTTCATCTCAACAATTCTTTGAGAATTGTTTTTTCTTGTTACACTTTGTAAATTGGAGTGTGATCTCCAAGGTTGAGTCAAAAGTTATAAACACTATAGTCGGTGAGGATACCAAAGAGGTATACTAAGTACTCAAGGCAAATCTTAGAGAAGGTATCTCTAA
>NW_015496210.1:1389-2441 GCF_000816755.2 Arachis ipaensis
AGAAAGGGTCAAATCTTCCTCAGCTTGTTCCTTATGCCAGAGTCAGGCTCCAACTCAAACCCTTTTCTGCCAAGATTGAATCCAAGAGTTATCTTAGAGTTGATCCTCATTACCAATGCTATATGTGAGTATGCGCTTCTCTTTAAACTTGTTTCACCCTATCCATTGATTGAGCTTTGATATTTACTTCTTTAACTCGGTGGACAGATTTGCTGCTGGAGTTGAAGGCAATAAAGAGAAGACTGTAGTTTAGTATACCGGTGTGGTCGATATTAGGAATTAGGATTTCACCATCAATGACAAGTAGCCAAAGAAAGAAGTGATGGATACCAAAGTCATATGAAAGCTCTGGCCACCTTGAATCCAACTTTGTTGCCAAGACATGCATGCCAATCTGCCTTTCTACAAGTATAGAAATATTTTGTAAGCTATGTATTTACCTCTTTGGCCAACATCTCCCAAGTCTAAGTGCAATTGAGATGTATATACTCTTTTATCATGATTTTGAGATATTAGAATCTTCAACTTTCGCTAAGTACTAATGTGACTTGTATCATATGGAGCACAAGATGTTACCTCCTTACAGATCATACTACTAAAACTATACGCTGTATCAAATAGTTCATAACATGGAATTTTTATCTTCATTTATATCTAGAAATAAACAACTTTTATTAAATATGATGGTGGCGTGAGGACGACTTCTCACTTCATCACGGGTCTTCGATATCACCCTTTATGGCCCATTTTTGAAACTTGAGAGATAAGTTTTGCAATCAGTGATGATTTTGTATCTAGTCGAATGGTGGTTCTTTTGGTTTGGACTTTGGAAAGGTTGTAGTAGTGGTAATATTTTAGTAGACTTTTTTAGGTTGTGGTTTCTTTCTATACTCCACAATGACGATTTCTTGCCGAATCGTTTGAGTTTTACAATTCAGCATCCTATGAGATTTTCTGCCGACATTATTATCTAGTAAGATTTTATCCAGTAAAATATCAGATGCTTTTTTGAAAAATTGAGCGTTATTCTTGAAGGAGATGAATTTTTTTTT
>NW_015496210.1:6403-7205 GCF_000816755.2 Arachis ipaensis
TCGCCATTGAAGAAGAGAGGGAGAAGAGAACGCAGGCCAGTGGCCCAGGGGGAGGAGTTGCCGCCGTTCGTGCCTCCCGTCGCCGTTGCGGTCTCGCCGTCGCCGCTGTTTGGGTAGTCACCGGAGGGAGCCGTGGCTGTCCGCGCCGCCGTCGGAGCTGCTGCTCCATTCCGTCGCTGTCTGCGTGCTCGGGTATGTTTGTTCCCTCTTCCTCTGACCCCTTCACCCAACAATGTACCAAATTCCTAAGCTAAAAACCCCTTCACTTTTTGCTTGCTGTGTTAGATGTTTCTTGCTGGATTTATTTAACTTTTTGCTTTGCTGCTGGTTGCTGTGTATTTCAAATCTTGCTGCTATGTTGCTAGTTTGTTAAATGGTTAAGTTGCTAATTGTTGCTGTGTTAGTTGTTTCTAGTTGAATTTAGTTGTTTCTAGTTGCTAATTACTCAATCATTATAGTTTTCTATGTTTCAGCTGCAATGGACTAAGCAGTAAGATGCCTTTGTTTATTGTTTCTATCTTGGATGATTGTTCTTTCGGTGGATAGGACCTTAACTGGCATGATTTGATTGTTTACATTAACATTTACAGCAAAATATATAATATTGCTTAGCATGTTTAGTGGTAAATATCCAACTATCTATATGTTAAGCATAAGCCTAATCTAATTAATTAATTTCCAGCAAAATAAGGTTCAAAAGATATGGATGCATTGAATCCTTCTTGGAGAAAGAAACATCGAATCCTTCTTGGAAGCTCTCCTTACCGCATGTACTTGTGGGGACCCTTTCATCATTTCTATT
>NW_015496210.1:9156-12295 GCF_000816755.2 Arachis ipaensis
TCTTCATTGCATTTTCATTCCTGTATCTCTCTGGTTTCCATACTTCACATAACACCTGGTGGTTTCTCTCTATGATTATGTGTAGCAAGGAAGAATTGCTAAAGCAGAAGCCACATTTGAGAGGCTTCTGATGGGTGCTTCAGAAGCAAAATTTGCTATTTGCTATGTCAGAATTATCTAAGTAGATAGAGGAGATGACACTGATACTGTGAAGCTCTTAGGATTATCTAAATGTAATATATATTTTGATGTGTTTTGTACTTTTTGAAACGAGACTTTATTTGGTATTACATGTAATGGATAAATTACACTCTATTTTGATTTGTGTTGTTTGGACTAAAAACATATCTAGCTTATAATGTAACTTTTATGATTTAGATTTCTTGAATTTCTCATTTTTAGATTTATTTTGTGATTATCATTTTGGGATGTGATTATACTTTTAAAAAAAAAATGTAGCTTTTGAATGTTCCTTTTTGCTTCTCTTCATTGCATTTTCATTCCTGTATCTCTCTGGTTTCCATACTTCACATAACACCTGGTGGTTTCTCTCTATGATTATGTGTAGCAAGGAAGAATTGCTAAAGCAGAAGCCACATTTGAGAGGCTTCTGATGGGTGCTTCAGAAGCAAAATTTGCTATTTGCTATGTCAGAATTATCTAAGTAGATAGAGGAGATGACACTGATACTGTGAAGCTCTTAGGATTATCTAAATGTAATATATATTTTGATGTGTTTTGTACTTTTTGAAACGAGACTTTATTTGGTATTACATGTAATGGATAAATTACACTCTATTTTGATTTGTGTTGTTTGGACTAAAAACATATCTAGCTTATAATGTAACTTTTATGATTTAGATTTCTTGAATTTCTCATTTTTAGATTTATTTTGTGATTATCATTTTGGGATGTGATTATACTTTTAAAAAAAAAATTAAATCTCATAAAATAAAATAGGCTATGGTCACGGTTTTACAAAAAGGTGATTATAGATAAGCTATGGTGGCTATGGTCATGGTTTTAAGGTGGGGTGACTATACAGGCTATGGTCATGGTGAAAGCCGTAGCCATAGATAAGGCTATGGTCACGGTTTTAAGGTGGGGCGATCATAGATAAGGTTATGGTTACGGTTTTAAAGTGGGGGTGCTGATGAGCGGATAATTTATACGCTTTTTGGCATTGTTTTTAGGTAGTTTTTAGTAGGATCTAACTACTTTTAGGGATGTTTTCATTAGTTTTTATGTTAAATTCACATTTCTGGACTTTACTATGAGTTTGTGTGTTTTCTGTGATTTGAGGTAATTTTTGGCTGAAATTGAGGGACCTGAGCAAAACTCTGATAAGAAGGCTGACAAAGGACTGCTGATGCTGTTGGATTCTGACCTCCCTACACTCGAAATGAATTTTCTGGAGCTACAGAACTCCAAATGTTGCGCTCTCAATGGCGTTGGAAAGTAGACATCTAGAGCTTTCCAGCAATATATAATAGTTTATACTTTATTCGAGATTAGACGACGCAAACTGGCGCTCAACGCTAGTTCCATGCTGCATTCTGGAGTCAAACGCAAGTTTTTGGCGCCGTTGCCGGGGATTGTTCGAGTTTGGACAACTAACGGTTCATCTTGTTGCTCAGATTAGGTAATTTTCTTTTTGTTTTATTTTCAAAAAATTTTCAAAAATCTTTCAAAAAAATTTTTTTTTTCCTCTGTTTTCAAAAATCATTCAAAATTTTTAAGAATGAATTCTAGAGTTTCATGGTAACATGTTGTAGCTTGGCTGGCTGTAAAGCCACATCCAAATTCCTTTGGATTGAGGCTTTAACTTGTCAACATAAAAGGCATGTATATAGAATTGGATGAAGTATCAGCTGTTGCATGCCTGATTTATATCCTAAAGCTGGCTGGCTATTAGCCATGTCCAACTCCTGAATTGGAGCTTTAGGCTAACATTGAAAGATTCCTGGAATTCTTATTAAAAATTCTGAATTTCTTATTTTCTTTTTCCTATAAAATTTCGAAAAAAAAATCGGAAAAAAAATTTAATAAAATCATAAAAATAAAAAATATTTTATATTTCTTGTTTGAGTCTTTTCTTTCAAAAAAATTTTTTTTTTCCTCTGTTTTCAAAAATCATTCAAAATTTTTAAGAATGAATTCTAGAGTTTCATGGTAACATGTTGTAGCTTGGCTGGCTGTAAAGCCACATCCAAATTCCTTTGGATTGAGGCTTTAACTTGTCAACATAAAAGGCATGTATATAGAATTGGATGAAGTATCAGCTGTTGCATGCCTGATTTATATCCTAAAGCTGGCTGGCTATTAGCCATGTCCAACTCCTGAATTGGAGCTTTAGGCTAACATTGAAAGATTCCTGGAATTCTTATTAAAAATTCTGAATTTCTTATTTTCTTTTTCCTATAAAATTTCGAAAAAAAAATCGGAAAAAAAATTTAATAAAATCATAAAAATAAAAAATATTTTATATTTCTTGTTTGAGTCTTGTGTCAATTTATAAGTTTGGTGTCAATTGCATGTTTCTCTTTATTCTTGCATTTTTCGAAAATTCATGCATGTGTTCTTCATGATCTTCAAGTTGTTCTTGGTAAGTCTTCTTGTTTGATCCTCATATTTTATTATTTTGTATTGTATGATGTTTTTCATGTGCATTTTTACATTCATAGTGTCTAAACATGAAAGATTTCTAAGTTTGTTGTCTTGCATGTTTTCTTTGCATCAAAATTTTTTTTCAAAAATATGTTCTTGATGTTCATCATGAACTTCAAAGTGTTCTTGGTGTTCATCTTGACATTCATAGTGTTCTTGCATGCATCATGTATTTTGATTCATAATTTTCATGTTGCGAGTCATTTTCGTGTTTTTCTTTCTCTTCATAAAAAAATTCAAAAATAAAAAAAAATCTTTTCCTTTTTTTTTCCATAAATTTCGAAATTTCGGGTTGACTTAGTCAAAAAATTTTTAAAATTAGTTATTTCTTGTTAGTCAAGTCAAAATTTCAATTTTTAAAATCTTATCTTTTTCAAAACTTTTTCAAAAATCAATTCTTTTTCATTTTTTTCTCTATTTTTCGAAAATGTAAAAATATTTTTCAAAATTTTCTTCTTAATTTTATTTCAAA
>NW_015496211.1:0-1299 GCF_000816755.2 Arachis ipaensis
ATTTTATGAATTAGTCTTTCCTTTGGTCCACACAAATGACCCAATTTCTCCCTCCAACCCAACAACAAATTCTGAACCAAACAATTTTTTTATCAACACACATAACCCAAAAATACTAACCCTTCCAGTTGAACCCTCACCCATACCCATTGACCCAACTCCATCTAATTATTTATTCTCTCTAACAACCTCTCCTTCTTCCTCACTATCATGTCCTAACCAACTTAAATCCATGACAACCGAATCTCTTTTGAGGCCCACACCCTCCTCTTCTTCTGCACTAGACACTAGTCCATCATTACCTCCTCATCTCCCGTCACCTTCCTCACCAGCTGAGCAACTTCATTCTCGTCATTCTGATCGACCTCACCGACCTCCAGCATATCTCGCTGATTACTTGGGTAATTCTTCTCTCACCTCTACAAATCAATCTCCCTCAAAGTGCAGGTATCCTTTATCTTCAGTCATATCTTTTTCTTCTCTTTCATCTTCACATAAAAGGTTTCTATTATCTCTACATTCTGACGTTGAGCTAAAGTTCTTTAAAGATGCCAATCAACATCCCAATTGGCGTAGTACTATGAAAGATGAGTTGGATGCTCTTGAGTTGAACAAAACTTGGTGTCTTGTTAATTGTCCTGTAGGTGTTAAGCTGGTTGGCTGTAAATGGGTCTATCGCATCAAACGCAAACCTGATGGTTCAGTTGATCGATATAAGGCTCTCCTTGTGGCCAAAGGATTCACCCAGACTGAAGGTGTTGATTTCTTGGAAACCTTCTCTCTTGTTGTCAAGTCTGCCACCATCAGATTAGTTTTGGCATTGGCCTCAGCATTGGCCCATACATCAGTTAGATATCAATAATGCTTTCTTACATGGGGATCTTTCTGAAGATGTTTACATGACTTTGCCACCCGGGTTCCCATCTCCTCGCCCAAATCAATGCTGCAAGTTACTAAAGTCATTATATGGTCTACGACAATCTAGTCATATGTGGTATGACAAACTTTCTCATCTTTTACTATCCCATGGATATCAGCAGACTATTTGATTATAGTCTATTTGTTAACTTTACTGGTGCCCAAATTTCTATACTTCTAGTCTATGTTGATGACATCGTTCTCACCGGCAATTCTATTTCTGAACTTGCTTCTATTAAGTCTATTTTGCACCAACACTTCCGAATTAAAGATTTGGACCCTTTAAAATATTTTTTGAGCATTGAAGTAGCTCAATCAGCAAAGGAAATTTGCTTATCTCAGAGAAAATATTGTCTTGATCTTTTGGAGGATTCTGGTTTA
>NW_015496211.1:2043-3364 GCF_000816755.2 Arachis ipaensis
TATATATTTAGTTTTACTCTTATAATTCAATCAATCAAGAAATACATACCAAAGTATTCTTTATCTTTGCGTACTCTTTTTGTACTCTTTCAATTTTGTTAAGCATTTCGAAGGTCTAGCCATGTCAACAGCCATTTAGGGTTTGTTTGGGTGAACTTCTAAAAAAAGATTTTTTTCGAGTTATGGGAAACTAAAAGTAATTTTATATTTGGGTATCTCATGCGAAAAGATCTTTTTATTTATCAATTATGTTTGGGTATAACAATATAAAAGTACTTTTTTGTTTATTTATTGCATGAAAATTTTTTTTTAAGGAAAAAAGATATTTTAAAAAAAGATGTAAATTACAACTTCTCAAAAAAGATGTTTTTTTTTTTATTTTCTAGTGCTTTTATTTTTACTATTAGAAATTTGCCAAAACACGCTAAAATATAAAAAAAAAATATCTTTTTCATTGAAAAAAAATTTTTTTATCAAAATAATGGTGCCCAAACATGCACTTAAACTAGCGTTTGCTTTGAGGTACTGAGACAGAAACTGGAAGACTGACACTCAGTATCGTGTTTGTTGGTTCAGAGACTGGTACTAAAATTTCTATCTCTGTTCCCAAAATCTCAGTATTTCAGTACTTCTAAAATGTAGGGACACAGGGGACTCAAATTTTTAGAGATAGAGATTGAAACTTTAATAATATTTTATACCTAAAATATTCTCATTTCAATTAATTAATTTCAATTTTACCCTTTATGCAAATTAAATTAGAGTTTCATTCTTTTTTCAATTTTTGTCTCTCACTTTGTACCAAATAGAATACTGATATTTATTTTAATCTCTGTCTCTTAATCTCTGTCTCTCTATCAAAGGCTATCGTACTCAACTTTTTCTTTTAACTAAGTTCAAATATACTCCCTATTTTGGACTATTATTTTAGAATCTTTTCAATTTTTTAAACATAAAACAAATAAAAGGGTAAATTACTGAAATAAAAATGACATTCTAGTATCACACCACTCACTCTGGATTGGTATATATAGTATGACTTGGTGCGTGCATAAATCGATGGACTCCTTCCACGGTTTATGCATATTTTGCATCCTCACAGAAACTGTGGAACCCCTTCCACGATTCTTTCCAAATGCTTCATCTCCAGCGGTTTACATGTATTTCAAATTTGTGGGCGAAAGCTAGTGCACTCCAGAAAAAGTAGAGAGTGCAGCACTCTTTAAAAGTTAACCTATTATTAAAGGTTATCAGGTAAATTAAATTTATTTATTATTGTTATTATTATTTTTGTCATGGGCTGAATAAACAAATTAACACT
>NW_015496211.1:7591-8518 GCF_000816755.2 Arachis ipaensis
AAAATAAAATTGTGAAAAAAATTTATAATTATTTATATATATATTTTTTTGATAAATTTTTTGAAAAACTAACTCTAATAACTATATGTTAATTATTTTTATGGAATCAAAAAAATTTATCTAAAATTCGGCCCCTCCATACTAAAATTTCTAGATCCGTCTGTATACGTATTTGGTTTTTGTGCGCACACATAGTTATACGCACGAAACTCTTTCAATTCCGTAACACCCTTCATGCGTATGCAGGACCCTAGTTCTCTGCAACTTCTGCAGAATTCAGTTTTAAACCCAAATCTTCAAACGTTCATAATTTTTTTTTGTTTAAAATCGTTTTCCGTCTATTCTTTGAACGTCATAAAATAGATAAACTAAATTTTAATTTAAAACAAGTTCCACAAAATTTAGAGGTCTGAGAACTAAATTATGTCCATCGAAGTTGACTAAAATTCTGCTCTTTTACCAAATTTTACACAATCTTCATTTTGACAAATTTTCAATCCAATTCAATTCCATACCATTTCAAAACCACTTATAAGCCTCCTCTACTCTCAATTATCCATTTTCAACTATTTCAAACCTAACCAACCCAAATTTTGTTTGGTTTTACTCGTTCTATCACATCAACACAAAATCCTCATACAGCCAATAGGGGTGGCAACGGGGCGGGTAGGGGCGGATTTTTGCTCTACCCGACCCCGCTCCGCCGTACAACAGCCCGCATAGAACTCGCCCCACTTCTACCTGCAGGTAGTAAAACGTTGAACCCTAACCCGCCCCGCCCCTATAATTATTAAAATTCAATAAATAAAATTAAATTTCAAAATTTATATAACCATCATCACATATATAACATAAATTAAAGTAAAAATTTAAATATGATACAATATTATTAATTATTTACTAATTATTTTACATATATTATATATA
>NW_015496211.1:11639-12291 GCF_000816755.2 Arachis ipaensis
GAGTTTATTGTAATTTTTTTCATTGGGCTGATAAATATAAAGAACAATAAGGTATATGTGATTTAGGTTGTACAAGAAGTTTTGAACGAGCTCAATTAGAAAATGAAAAATTTAGAGAGCAGTATTAGTACATTGAAGATGTTGATGATGGTGCTGTTGTGTGTCATAATAATTATTAGATTTGGTTTTAGTGTTTGGTTGTTTTGGTTTTTAATTAAGAAATAATTAGAGTGTGAGTGTGTTCATGATTATTATGCAATGATTATAAATAAAGTTAAGTTTCCTCAACAAAAGAGCTAAGTTTGAATGATTCAATTTTTAATCATATTGGAAATTTTCCTTCTCCTAGTGAGTTAGCACACCTTGATGAGCTGTTTTTGGCAAAGCGAAGCAAACTTGGGTATAGAGCATGTTGCAAAATAAAACTAGCTCAAGCTATCGTTGAAGGCAAAATTCAATTAGGACAACTTGAAGAACTTTCCAAAGATGCAAGCTTATCCAGGTGTTGTTTTCTTGTTTTTTCCTGTTTCATGTATGCTAAATGATCTTGAATCTTGATATATGTATGGGATTTGTTAATTATTGCAGTAGGTTCATTCAAGAAATTCTACCTTGAAAACAATTCAAACAGATGTTGAAAAAGTTTATGAAA
>NW_015496212.1:0-675 GCF_000816755.2 Arachis ipaensis
TCTAAGATGTTCATTCGCGCTTAACTGTGATGGAGGTGATGATCTGTGACACTCATCACCCTCCTCAATTCATGAACGTGTGCCTGACAACCACCTCCGTTCTATATACGATTGAATGAGTATCTCTTAGATTCCTTAATCANTAAGGTATTACTTGGACGACCCAGTGCACTTGCTGGTTAGTTGTGCGAAGTTGTGAACCATGGTATTGGCATCATTTTTTTTTGGCGCCATTACCAGGGAAAGAAAGAGCAATGAATTTTACATAATCAAAGTGTAATCACAATTTCTGCGCACCAAATTTTTGGCGCCGTTGCCGGGGATTGTTCGAGTTTGGACAACTGGCGGTTCATCCTGTTGCTCAGATTAGGTAATTTTCTTTTTGTTTTCTTTTCAAATATTTTTCAAAAAATCTTTCAAAAATTTCTCCTGTGTTTTCAAAAAAAAAATTTGTTTTCAAAAATATATTTTTCTTCAGAATTTTTAAGAATGAATTCTAGTGTTTCATGAAGCATGTTGAAGCCTGGCTGGCTGTAAAGCCATGTCCAAATTCATTTGGACTGAGGCTTCCAGTTTGTTATCAAGAGCAAGCTAGTTGGTGCTAATCCACCTACTGCTGATTCATGATCTACCTGTTACATGCTAAAGCTTGGCTGGCTATTAAGCCATGCCTGA
>NW_015496212.1:1025-10504 GCF_000816755.2 Arachis ipaensis
GGACGACCCAGTGCACTTGCTGGTTAGTGGTACGAGTTGTGAAAAGTGTGATTCACAATTCGTGCACCAGCGCGTGATTGCTACACCAGATGCTCCCAGGGTGATGGATGCGAAAAACAAGAAGCCTAAGGGGATGCTATCTGCATATCTGTCTAGGGAGGCTAGGACCTGGCAGCAGATCTTTGCCCACTACGTCCTGCCCACCACTCACTTCTCAGAGATTCTAATGGATATGCTGATTCTGATTGGGTGTCTCATGGAACGAAAAGAGGTGTATTTCCGCCGGCTGATTAGGCATAGCATGTGGAGATCTCACATCCACGGCTTGCTACCATTTCCTACGTTGGTTACTAGTTTGGCTGAGCTAGCTGATGTCCCGTGGGAGGACGATGATGCGACACCACCACACCCAGATGACGACGACAAGGAAGTTACTATTCCATAGGGTGGATGGGTGCACGAGAAGCCCTCGGCCAGATGTCGTTCTCGGGCTAGAGCGGCAGTTGAGGCAGCAGGACCCTCTTCCTCCACAGCAGCAGCAGCATCCTTACCACCACCACCACCGACACCTGAGCCAACTTATCTATTGGTGCGGCACCTTCTTCGCTTCATGGTGCGCTTTGAGCGTCGTGTTATGCTATGTCTTGACTGCATAGACCAAGTGTTTGTGTCACAGGGCATTGAGCTTCCTCTACTTCCAGACTCTCCCGCCTCTGATGAGCAGGACCAAGAGGAGGAGCATAGCGAGGAGGCGACACAGCAGGAGACACCACTAGAGACGCAAACCACCATTGAGGTCCAGCATGACAATCCACAGCCAGTACTTGAGCTACAGCCAGTACCACCTCCAGTCCCACAGCCCGAGCCTGAGCATGAGCCACAGCCTGGTGCGATTGTTGACCCCCATCCCGAGCTTCAGTAGTAGCATCGAGGACGATGTTTAATTCTAAAGTGTGGGGAGGTCACCGTTTGTGACCGGTGTTTGCATCCATGTTGTGAACTTTCAGACTTTTATCTCTATTCGCTACTACTTTATTTTGTTTTATTCTGCACTTTATGTTTTAGATCATTTCGGGATTACTGTACATATTTATGCTATTGTAGATACTTTTATTTTGGTTGTGCACACTCTTAGTATATATATATATGCTTTGCATCTTAGTTGTTGAGTGTGATTAGAAAATAATTTCTAGATTGCTAAAAATCTAGTCAACCCTTTTTATATAAGAAATGTGTTTTGATTGAAAAAGGGGTAAACTAGGAGAATTTTTAAAATTTTCTAAATCACAATGTTGCATTAGAATAAGCGTAGTCAATATGATGAAAATTTCCAAGAAACTCGTTTTTAGGGCACCACCCCAATTGGTTGAAATTTTTTTTTAGAACTTGCTTGAGCTATATACTTGTGGATCATGTTTTGAGCTAAGAACACAAGCATGTGAGAATTGAGCCTAATTGTGTGGTTGCATCATACATAACCACTTACTTCCATTCTTGTGTGCATTATTCTCCTCCTATGATTGTAATCCTTGATTTGTTTAATTCTATATGTCCATTAAATTGTGTATACATGCATTTATATGATTGAGGCTATTGTTCAAATAGCTCACTTACCCAAATAGCCTACCTTTTATCTTCCATTGTTAGCCAATTTTGAGCCTATGCTTGACCCATTTGTTCTTAATTGTAGCACATTACAAGCCTAAGCAAAAAAACAATAAATATCCCTTAATTTGAATCTTTGATTAGCCTAGGCTAGTGAGAGTGTTTATCATCTAATTTTGGGAAAGTTGGGAACATTGAGTGGAGATAAAAGTGTGTTTATCTTTCTTGTTGAAAAATATTGGGAATTGGGTACATATTCATGTATTAATCATGTGTAAACCACATGCATTGATGCTCTTGTATATATATAAAAAAAATTTTAATAAATTTCTCATATATAAAAGAAAGAAAAAGAAAAGCAATAAAAAGGGGACAAAATGCCCCAAAGTTCAAAGTTCAATAAGAGTCAATGCATAGGTCTGGTGATCAAAAAGAGAGTACATGAGTGTGTGAGAAAAGTGAAGAATGGGTAGTTACGTTTGTTTAGAATTGTATAGGTTGTCATAGGTTAGGTGGGAAGTTTAAGCTAATCAAAGATTCAAATCTCAAGCTCACTTGACCATATGCATCTTACCTTAACCCTAGCCCCATTACAACCTATGGGAAAGACCTCATGATATTTGTATGCATGCATAAAGTGATTGTTGATTGTTAGATGAAAAACAAATCTTAGAAAGCATGATTAGGGGAGAATTGAGTAAATCAACCCCATACACTTGAGTGCTTAGAGCGAATACACATCCGGCGAGGGTTCGATCGCTCAATTACATGTTTCCACCCATGATCATCTTCTCTTGCAAGTTTGTGAACTCTTTCAATGATTCAATCCCATTGTGGTTTGCTTGATTGCTAATACCTTAGCCCTTGTGCTTATATGCGTATTCTTGGAAGTTGATTTATTTTGACTAAGCCATTGCATCATATAGATAGATTGTATTTAGTAGTTGCATTGAATAAATGCTAATACCCTTTTGCTTCTTCTTGATTTTAGCATGAGGACATGCTTAGTTTAAGTGTGGGGAGATTTGATAAACCCCGATTTCGTGATTTATCTTGTGCTTATTTTGGGGGATTTTGTCACATTTTCTCGCATTTATTCAATGAAATAGCATGGTTTTGTAATTCTCCCTTGAATTTTGCTTAAGTGTAAAGACATACTTTTAGGCCCTAAATTAGTGATTTTAATTCACTTTAATTCCATTCGATGCCTTGATGTGTTTGATGAGTGATTTCAGGTCCGTAAGGTAAGTATTGGATGGAAGAAATGAGGAAAAAAGCATACAAAAAAGGAGAATGCATGGAGAAACAAATATTTGGAATGCACCAAATGATGCGCATGCGCACCAGGCGCGCACGCGCAAAAGTGATTTCGCCTATGGACGCACTCGCGTACATGCAGCATCCGCGCGGGTTGAGAATTTGCCAGCGACGCGCACGCGCACATGGCGCGCACGCGCACATGGCGCGCACGCGCCAATACTCTCACGTGGCCCACTTAAAGAAAAAACGCTGGGGGCGATTTCTGAGCTGCCCAGGCCCAAATCCAAATTGTTTCTGAGTGTATTTCATGCAGAATTGAAGTCCAAGCAAAGGGGGAGCAATTAGTTTAGCCAACATGAGCCTTTAGTTAGTTTTCTAGAGAGAGGAACTCTCTCTTCTCTCTAGATTTAGGATAGAAATTAGGGTATAGTTAGGTTAATCACTCTCAAATTTCTCTTTCAATTTTTGTTTTGATTTCAATTCTCTTTATATTTTAGTGTTCTATTGTCTCAGTCTTCTTATTTTCTCTAGTCATTTTCTTATTTGCTCTCTTTAATTTTGATGAACACTTGTTGGATCTTGTTTACATTTAATGCAATTTAATGTTTGATGTTTCTTTATTGTTGATTTGAGTTGTTGATCTTGTTTCCTTGCAATTTGTAGTTGGTAGATTTATTATTCTTGCACTTTTATTATGCTTTCTTTTATTACCCACCAAGTATTTGACAAAATGCTTGGTTGGGCTTTAGAGTAGATTTTGAGCATTCTTGGCTTGGAAAGAGTAATTGGGCAATCTTGAGTCATGAAAACCCAACTCATGTTGGTGATCTAGAGTTGTTAGCTAATATTGTTTCCATTGACGCTAATCTTTTGCTAATTTAATTAGTAAGTTGATTAGGACTTTTGGATTGATATTAGCTAGTCTTATTAGACTTTCTCTCATGGAAGATAATATGATATCTTCTTCCAATATTGTAGATGACATAATAAGATAAATTCTTGTTATTATTGTGGTATGATTGATTAATCTTGTTTGACTTTCTTCCTATTTGTTGGAGTTGACTAAATAAGATGAATTAATCATTGCATGACTAGGATAGAAAGCCTATAATCTCAATCTTTGCCATGAATGTCTCTCTCTTCATTAATTGCTTTCTCTTTATTACTTGCTTTCTTTAATTGCTTACTTGATTTACTTTTCTTACCCATTTAATTTCTTGCCCCCAACATCAAAAACCCCCCTTACACCCTTCATAGCCAATAATCATACACTTCATTGCAATTCCTTGTGAGACGACCCGGAGTTTAAATACTCCGGTTAATTTTCATTGGGGTTTGTTACATGTGACAACCAATATTTTTTATGTGAGTATTGTTTGTTAGTTTGGAGCTATGCTTACACTGAAGAAGTTGTTATTTCTATGAGAGAAATTCTAAACCATCGAACAAAACTCATTATCAGTGCATCTTGACATTTACAAGATGCTCCTATTCCCATTTTCTCTAAGAGACAAGGCCACTCAATGGCTAGAAACCTTCCCAAAAGAAAGTATTACCAACTGGGATGACCTGGTTAGCAAGTTTCATGCCAAGTTCTACCCCTCTCAAAGAGTCATCAAGCTCAAAAAGAATGTGCAAACTTCCAAACAACTAGAAGGAGAGTCACTATATGAAGCTTGGAAAAGGTACAAGGCATTAATTAGAATATGTCCTGAGGACATGTTTAGTGAGTAGGTTAAGCTCCAAAACTTTTATGAAGGTCTATCCATGAAGGCAAGAAAGGTCTTGGACTACTCTTCAGGAGGGGTCATTGCAAATGATGAAGACTGCACAAGAAGCACATGATCTCATAGACATGGTTGCTAACAACCAATACTTCTATTCCTCTGAAAGACAGGCAGCTCCCAAAAGAGGTGTTTATGAGCTTGAAGGTGTAGATGCAATCTTAGCTCAGAACAAGCTTATGCACCAGCAACTTCAACAACAAATAGAAATGATGTCAAAGAGGATGGATGGATTGCAACTAGCTGCAGTGAGTACAATCAACCAACCTCCAATTGTGTGTGGGCAAAGTGAAGAGAGCTATGAAGCCTACAACACCGAGCAGAAGCATGAACAAGTTCAAGACATGCACAATCCAAATTCTGGCCAAAATGACTTCCATGGGGACACATACAACCCCTCATGGAGGAACCACCCCAATCTAAAGTGGGGAGAAAACCAGAATTCATGGCAGAGAAATTCTAACCCAAACAACTTCTGCAACACAAGCCACCAAAACCACCAACCCACTAACCATAATACATATGGAAAACCCCATAAAATCCTCCTCCATCCACCTTCTATCCACAAAATAACCCCTCAACTAACCAAAATAACTTCCATCAACCATTAACATCACACACTCAACCACAACCACAACACGAATCCCAAAGAATCTCGAACTTGAAGATGATAATGGAGAAACTGATGAAGAATCAAGAAATGGCCAACAAGAATTATGAAGCTTCCATGAGGAATCTGGAAAGGTAAATTAGGCAATTATCTAAGAAGCCAGCTAAGAGGCCAACCAATGCCTTCCCTAGTGATACCATTCTTAACCCCAAGGAGGAAAGCAAGGAAATACAACTAAGGAGTGGGAAGACACTGGAAGATGACACCAAGGTTACCAGCAAAGAAGGAACAAAGGATGAAGAGAATGACCAAAAGAACTCCAAGAAGAAAGAAGAACCACAAGCCTCAAAGAAGGGGAAGCAAGTCTTAGAGGAACAACCACAAGAGCAAAGAAGGGAGGTGAAGCCCTATGTCCTTCCTCTACCATACCCTCAGAGGCTGCACAAAGAAATCAAGGACCAATAATTCCCCAAGTTCTTGAAAATCTTCAAGAAGCTAGAGATCAACCTTCCACTTGCTGAGGCATTAGAGCAAATGCCACTTTATGCAAAATTCCTCAAGGATCTCATCAACAAGAAGAGAAGTTGGAAAGAAAAAGAAACTGTGATCCTAACTCAAGAGTGTAGTGCTGTGATTCAGAAAGACCTACCACCAAAACTCAAGGATCCTGGGAGTTTTCTCATACCATGTACCATTGGTAATATGCCAATTGATAAAGCTCTGTGTGATTTGGGTTCAAGAATCAATCTGATACCGCGTTCTATGATGAGAAAGCTATCTATAGAGGAGGTGAAGCCTACAAGAATTTCGTTGCAACTAGCTAATAGGTCACTCATCATACCCAATGGAGTGGTAGAAAACCTTCTAGTCAAGGTGGGCAAGTTCATCTTTCCAGCAGATTTTGTGATTCTAGACTTAGATGAAGAAGGAAGTGATTCAATCATACTGGGAAGACCCTTTCTAGCCACAACAAGAGCCATCATTGATGTAGAGAAAGGAGAGATGATCTTAAGGGCACACGATGAACAAATAACTATCAATGTCTTCAAGAAAATGCAATTCCCTGCTGAAAAGAAATACTACATGAGGATTGAGGATGAGGACTTAAACTGGAAAGAGAAACCAAAGGAACTACCTCCAAGACTCGCAAATTCACCCTTGGGAAAGAAACTTGAGACTGAAGAAAAGAAGAAGGATCAAGAGAACAAAGAAACTGAGAAGGAGCTACAAGAAAAGACACCAGAAGGGACAGTGAAGAAGAAAGCTCCTAACATTGAAATCACCAAGAAGGAAAAGTCAAAGAAAAAGGGGAAGAAGAGTAAGCAAAAGGTGCCAAAGGGGTGGAGGTACAAGAAGATTCCAATTGAAGGATTCTCACCAGGGGACAAGGTGAAGCTGATCTATCAACAGTTGGAAACACCTCCACATCCTTCTGAATTCTACACTGTCAACAAGATCCTCTTATTGGAACATATAGAGGTTATCAAACAAGAAACTGGAAGAAAGCTCACAGTGAGAGGAGACAAGTTGAGATACTATGACCATCAACCACCCTAACAGAGAACAAATGTCAAGCTAGTGACAATAAAAGAGCACTCCATGGGAGGCAAGCCATGCTTATCATTTTCATTTACTGCTTTAGTGTTAATAATCAATGGTTTTCTAGCATGAATTCAGACTTTCATAAACAAATTTGATAGCTGCATTTAGCATTTTGAAGCATATGATTAATTTCTAAGTTTGGTGTGCCTACAGGCACCCTAAGATGGTTTTCAAGCATGATGAACATATAGACATCTTAGGATATGTACTCAAGCATTTTCTTGAAGTATATAGCCAAACATTAAGTTTGGTGTTCTGCATATGCTATGAGTACAAATGACAAGAATAAAATTTGTTTTAAGTCCTAAATTTCATTAGTTAAACCATGCTCTGCATCCTTTTTAAGTGTATGTTTGAAAGAAGAAAATAAAGTAGTCCTCATGATGATTGAATCAAAGATGACAAGGATTTGATTGAACTAATTGCATGGAGCATATAGTGAGCAACATGTTTGGTGTGCAAGGCACCTAGGATGATGCATAAGGTTCATAATATGTACATCCTAGGAATTGAATCTAATTTTTTGAACCACATGGACAAACACTAAGTTTGGTATTCACCAATGTCACATATATGCTTACAAGAAGTCACGTTTTGGTTGTTGATTCATGAGGAACACTTATTCAAATTTTTCAAAAATTCAAAAGTTAGTTAATGCTTTTCATTTTGCAGCCATTTAAGTTGATTTAATTTTTGTTTTGTTGTGGTGAATAGGAACATGGAGGAAGGAATTGATAGAGGGACAAGCAACTTCCAATATCTTTGCAGGAAGTCATTCAATTTCTTGGATGGACTATGCATCATCATAAAGAAGAATACAAAATATGAGGATGATGATGAAGGACTAAGCAAGAAGATACCAAGAGGTTGTATTGTCACTTAACTATTTCCAGTTTAAAGTGTTTTAATTGGAAGTGTGATTGTACCCTGTTTTCATATTCATCTACATTCTGTTTGTTTCCTTTGATTGTCATTTTAGCTTGCTAGTCTAAGTGCTTGTTTCATTCCATCTTGCTTAAGTTGTATGCAGTGTTCCCTTGCTTGAATAAAAGAAAATATTGTGAAACAAAGAAAGAGTAAAAGTCCATTTTTTATAGAAGATAGAATAAGGTTAAGTGGTGGTGCATGCTTGAATACTTAGCAAGTTCAGTAATAAAGTGGAAGGGTAGAATGTCCTTTAAGCATGAACTTAGTTGCTTCATATGAAACCTTTGTGAATTAAGACCCTTGGAAGAAAGAAAGAAAAAGAAAGAACAAAAGAAAAGCCAACGTTTGTGGCAAAATTAGGCCTCTAACGGTCAGCACCAACGTTGGTAACATAGAAAAAAGGAAACAAGGAATAAGCTAGGCACCAATAGCTTGAACCCTAAGATAAATGCCTGTGGTGCTTTTATATTAGGATTTGCTTGGATGATTAGGTTCTAACTTGGGTTAACTAACCCGGGATTATCAACCAAAAGTCTATTATCAAGAGAAACCTAACTACAAAGCATTTAGTATCCCAAAGAGGTGCTGGGCATCAATGTCTTTAGGTTGAAATGCAAGCCAAGTGCATGTGGTGTGTATGTGTTGAGGAGAGGCTTGAGTTAGTAAGTCTGAGGGGTGCTTCATCACCCAACACCTTGAGCCAACTGGCCATAAAAAGCTGTCTCAACACAGAACACTAAGCTTTAAATAAAGAATAAGTTTCTATCAAGAAAAAGCAGAAAGAAAGCACCAGAGTTAGTGCTTAAGGGGATGTTGTAGCCTGGAAATCAATAAGTGTTGAGCTTCAAAGATATCATGGATGAAACCCCATGAACCAAGATTGATTGTCTTCCAATAAGGACCTATATTCCTCTCTGTTTTCATTCATTCTTCCTATGTTTTACTGCTTGCTTGGGGACAAGCAAGATTTAAGTTTGGTGTTTTGATGCCTAGGCATCTTAGGCTAGTTTCACAAGCCTTTTTCATTAGTTTTCATTTGGTTTCATGCACTTTCTTAGGCAATAAGTAAGCATTTGGATGAGAATTGCATGCATGCCATGATTTAATCAAATATTCTTAATTATGTGCATTTTCATGAGATTTATGCAAGAATTACCTAATGCAATAAATGATGCATTATCTTGTGATTATGGCAATACTTTGATGTATTTTTCTGGTTGATGATAGGTGAAGAGAAGCAGGGAAGAAACAGAGGAAGCAACGTTGGTGGCCAAAGTAGGCTCACCAATGTTGCCACAAATGTTGGCTCAAGGAAAGCAAGCAACATTGGTGGCCATATTTAGCTCACCAACGTTGCCACAAACGTTGTTAAGAAGAAATCAAGCAATGTTGGTGGCCAAAGTTGGCTCACCAACGTTGCCACAAACGTTGGCTCAAGGAAAGGGGAGCAACGTTAGTGTTCAAAGTTGGCTCACCAACATTGCTACAAACATTGACTGGGAAGGGAAAGCAACGTTGGTGGCCAAAGTTAGCCCACCAACGTTGCCTACCAACGTTCCAAGGGAGAGAGTGAGCAACGTTGGTGGCCAAAGTTGGCTCACCAAGGTTGCTGGCAACGTTTATAGCAAAAGAGGTGCCAACGTTGGTGTGCCAACATTACCTAACGTTGGTGTGTCAACGTTACCTAACGT
>NW_015496212.1:12060-12272 GCF_000816755.2 Arachis ipaensis
GTTTAACATCCAAAAATAAGCCAAAAATTCTTAAATAAGTGCCACAGAAGTTTACAAGCTTGTTAGGAAGGTGAAGCAGTTAAAAACAAGATTTTAGTTGAGAAACAGGGCATGTGCGTATGCACAAGGGTGTGCGTGCGCACGCCCAGGAAAGGTTTCAAATGTGTGCGTACGCATGGAGGTGTGCGTATGCACAGGTAGTAAAAATTTCA
>NW_015496213.1:0-1196 GCF_000816755.2 Arachis ipaensis
GGTATAATGGTAGTCACACCTGTACCAGAGCCACCATTTCACAGGATCATTCGAAGCTGGATTCTATCACAATTGCAGAAGTAATAAAGCCATTGGTTGAGGCTGACCCCTCCTTAAAGGTAAAATCGGTTATAGCAGAAGTGCAATCGAAGTTCAACTACACCGTTAGTTATCGGAAAGCATGGTTGGCTAAGCAAAGGGCAGTAGAAAAAAATATTTGGAGGTTGGAAAGTATCGTACGAACCGTTGCCTATATGGTTTGAGGCCATGTGTCATAAGGAGCCATCAGCTGTTGTCCATTTTGAGAATATGCCTGCATATCAAGGCGATGACTTGTGGGTGATATTCGGGTACTGCATCGAGTATTTTGGAGTTATTACTCCTGTATTAGGGCATTCAGACATTGTAAGCCAATTGTCCAGGTGGATGGGACTCACTTGTACGGAAAGTATAAGGGTTGTCTACTAGTGGCAGTTTCACAGGATAGCAACAATAATATCGTCCCAATTGCGTTTGCTATTGTGGATGGAGAGACTTCTGATGCATGACACTTTTTCCTTAGTAACCTGTGTCAACATGTTGTCACTCGGGATGGTATGGGTCTAAAAGAACCTCCTTCTCCTGTTTCAAACTGTGACATACCCCAATATTATTGATGTATTGGAAATGATGGGTGAATTGTGTCTGAGGTACATACTGGCTTGAGGACTGAGGTTGTTCTTGTGGAAGCGGATTTGGAGGTGATATATGCGGCGAATGTGGCTCCTGTTCTTCATTGTCATCATCCATATCCTAACTACCCTCATCGGTATCCAGATTACCCTCATCCATATCCTGATTACCTTCATCATTCTCTTGACCCACAAGATTCGACAAGTTCAAGCGGTCCCCAAATTTTGATCGGTACCAGTACATGTAACTATCCAATGGATGTTGTGAAGGCATGGGAACTCAGAAAGAACGTAGTTATACCTGTTTGTCCAATGCATCACCCAAATTGAATGACTCGGTGCCGTGGCCCAGTTAAGATTCTTAGGACCCGTCAGGACTTCTCCATGCGCCTTGTCCAGATTCCGCTCCTGATTAGGTACTCCCTGAACGAAACCGAAATGTCGCCTAAACCTATTGGTAGCATGCCACTCGATACATTCAAATGACACCAATGGAACTGTAGCGTTCCAGACACTGCATGTAGA
>NW_015496213.1:9978-11028 GCF_000816755.2 Arachis ipaensis
TAAATGATGAATGAATTGGTGGTTTTGGGTTCCTTGTTATCAACAGTTGTAAAAATCTGCTTCTTGATGGAATGAAAAGTGTTGTTAACTATGAAATTGTTGTTAAGATAAATTCCATTGTTTATAAAAAAAATAAAGAAACTGCTTCTTGAATGGTAAACCACATAGCATAGTATATTAACATAAATTCCATTGTTTATCAAAAAACAACAAAAGTTGACTGTAAAAGGCAGCCTAGAAACTATTATGCTGCTATCTGTAGTTTCATCAAAAGCAAGGCCAAGGCATACCAAAAAGGCCTTTGGATCACAGTTCACCATCAAGTCATTATATGATGGAAAAGACTAATAACACAAAACAAAACAGAAACTCCTAAGTATATATATCTAAAGTATTCAATTCTTCTTTCTTGGGGGCTTAAATCCTGGCGTTGGGATGAACTGCATCAAGTTGGAAAACTTTGAAGATGTTGCTGAAGATGCACCCTGCAAAGGATTCATTGTTGGTGCGGTTGGTGGCAGAGAGGATCGTCTTCTTGGTGACAGCTTCGAAGGTCTTTTCGATTCAGGATCCTATAGGAGAAACAAGTGGCATTAAGTATTATTTATGCATGGAAATAATAACATACTCAAATGTAATATTTTAGTTACCTTTTCAGAATCCTCTTGCTCAGAAGCAAAAGGCTGAGTTAAGTTGATCTCCTGGGGATTGCTTTCCAAATCTGCTTGGCCAGAATCGTCTTGGGGCTGCTGAACAGGCTGCTCAGGCAAATGATGTACTTCATCATTTTTCTTCTTCTCAGCCACCTTGGCGGCAGCGGCAGCGGCTGCTGCAGCAGCAGCAGCAGTAGCAGCATCATCATCTCTCTTCTTTTTGCAGCCTCTCTTCGTATGCCCCTTTTCACCACAGTAACTTCATGTAAAGGCACCCAGCTGTCTCTTTAGGTGTACACCGTCTGCAGTGTTGCCCGAGAGTTTTGGGTCAACTTTAGGCTTCTTAGTTCCAAAACCACTCTTCTCGTCCGCATCCATCCTCCTCTTCATCTTTAGT
>NW_015496213.1:11441-12218 GCF_000816755.2 Arachis ipaensis
CAATGTTATGATGGGTTTGGCTCGTGCATCCTTGATCTTAGCATTGAACACTTCGCAGGCGTTGTTACAGATGCTATCCAACTTCGGCTTATGGCTGAATAAGCTTCTGGTCCAAGCATCCATCAGCCACTTCTCTAAGTATGCCCAAGCATCCTCATTTAACCTTTTGATCTTCTCCATTCCATCCCTGAATTCTTAGTATGTTGTTGCCCTTGCACATTCCCACAGAAGTACCCTTAGCTGTAAGTCCTTCCAATTCTTGTTAAAATTTTCCATAAATGCCAGACGTAGAAACGGTGATGCACATTAGGCATCACCGCTTTCACTGCTGATATCAGTCCCTGCTAGATTTAGTAAATATTATACACAGATAATGGTCCCTGACTTTATAATCGTGATACATAATAGTCCCTAACATTTGATTACTATTCTCATAATAGTCCCTACAATTGAAGGTCGTGACCCATACAAGTCCCTAACGTTTATCTAACGTGCACATAATGATCCAGGAAGTATATAACATGCTTAATAGGACATCCAGATTAATTAGACAACCAATAATTACAAGTTCTCCATATAATGCATACAAGCATAATGAAAGCACAATTCTTCAAGTAATAATAACAGCACAATGGTTTCCCTAATAACTAACCATCAATATCCAATCATCTCACAATTAATGCAGATAGGAGTAACCGCAAAATTCTTTCCAAAATAACTAACCAACATACTCGAATGGAAGCATAATTCTTCAAGTAAGCATAACAGCAGAATTCT
>NW_015496214.1:0-509 GCF_000816755.2 Arachis ipaensis
CAAGGAATGAGTCCACCTTAGTGATGGTGGCGTTTTCTCCTTGAGGAACCAATGATGTCCTTGAGCTCTTCTATGTCCCTTCCTTGTCTTTGTTGCTCCTCCCTCATTGCTTTTTGATCTTCTCTTATTTCATGGAGCATGATGGAGTGCTCTTGATGTTCCACCCTTAATTGTCCCATGTTGGCACTTTATTCTCCTAGGGAGGTGTTGATTTGCTCCCAATATTTTTGTGGAGGAAAATGCATTTGAGGCATCTCCGGGATCTCATGGTGATGAGCTTCCTGCGCCTCTTGAGCTTCATGAATGGGCTCTCTTGCTTGCTCCATCTTTTTCTTAGTGATGGGCTTCTCTTCCTTAATAGGAATGTCTCCTTCTATGAAAGCTCCAGCTGAGTAGCATAGATGGCAGATAAGATGAGGAAAAGCTATCCTTGCCATGGGGGATGACTTTTTGGCTATTTTGTAGAGTTCATTAGAGATGACTTCATGAACTTCTATTTCCTCTCCAAT
>NW_015496214.1:8045-12177 GCF_000816755.2 Arachis ipaensis
TCCCTTCCTTAATGTTGCATAGAAGGGGAGAGACCTTAAGGCTGATCCATCTAGGAACCTAGACAGAGTCGCTAGTCTTCCATTAAGGTGTTGGACCTCTTTTACGTAGGTCGGACTTTTCATGTGAAGTATGGCCTGGCACTTATCTGGGTTTGCTTCGATTCCTCTTTGGGTGAGCATGAAGCCCAGGAATTTGTCAGCTTCTACCGCAAAGGTACACTTTGCGGGGTTAAGTCGCATGCCATATTTTCTTATGGCGTCGAACACTTTAGTGAGGTCGGGAAACAATGATTCCTCACTTTGTATTTTTTTACCAGCATGTCGTCTACATAAACCTCCATTAGATTTCCAATGTGATCAGTGAAGACTTTGTTCATTAGTCTTTGGTAGGTAGCCCTGCGTTCTTGAGTCCGAAGGGCATAACTATATAGCAATAGTTTACTTTTGGGGTTAAGAATGATGTCTTCTCTTGGTCGGGTTGATACATTGGGATCTGGTTGTATCCCGAGTAAGTGTCCATAAAGGAGAGGTATTGATAGCCTGACGAAGCGTCGACTAGTGTGTCGATGTTCGGGAGTGGGTAGAGATCTTTTGGGCAGGCTTTGTTGAGGTCAGTGTAATCGGTGCACATTCGCCACTTTCTGTTTGACTTTTTGACCAGCACCACATTGGCTAGCCATAGTGGGTATTTTACCTCCCTTATGAACCATGCCTCCAGCAAAGCCTGTACCTGTTCCTCTACAGCTTGCGACCTTTTTGGGCCGAGTTTCCTACGTTTTTGTTGTACTGGTCGAGACCCTGGGTATACGGCTAACTTGTGGCATATTAGTCCGGGATCAATACCAGGCATGTCGGCGGCCTTCCATGCAAAAAGGTCGAAATTATCTCTTAGGAGCTTTATTAGCAATTCCTTTAAGTCTTCTCTCAGATTTGCTCATATCTTTGTTGTTTTATTTGGATTATCTCCAATTTGAACTTCTTGAGTCTTACCTTCTGGCTAAGGGCGGAATTCTTTGCAAGCTCGAATTCCCCCGAGTTCTATAGTATTGGTTTCCTTTCCTCTAGGGTCTCCTTTAAGATTCAGACTTTCGTTGTAACAGCGTCGTGCGAGTTTTTGGTCTCCCTTTATGGTAGCGATCCCTTCCGGAGTGGGAAACTTCATGCATAGATGTGGGGTGGAGACCACAGCGGCGAGCTGGTTTAACGTAGTCTGACCTATCAATGTGTTGTAGGCCAAGCTCACATCGACTACAATATAGTCTATGCTCAACGTCCTGGACCGAGTTCCTTTTCCAAAGGTTGTATGCAGGGAGATGTATTCTAGTGGTTGAATCGGGGTGTCTCCGAGTCCGAACAAGCTTTTCGGATACGCTCTGAGCTCTTTATCTTGCAGTCCGAGCTTGTCAAAGGCGGATTTGAATAAGATGTCCGCGGAGCTTCCCTGGTCGATTAATGTTCGGTGGAGGTTAGCATTGGCAAGTATTATGGTAATGACCATGGGGTCATCATGCCCTGGGATGATGCCCGCAGCGTCTTCCTGAGTGAAGGTGATGTTGGGGAGGTCGATCAACCTGTCTTCTCCTCCAACATGATACACCTCTTTAAGGTGTGTTTTGCGTGATGACTTAGAGATCTCTCCTCCTGCGAATCCTCCATTGATTATGTGGACATGCCTTTCCGGGGTGCGATTGGGACGTTCAGCTCGTCCGACCTCGTCATCCCTTCTTCTTTTTCTTGGCTCATCTGCTTTATTGGCTAGGAACTGATCTAGTCGCCTTCTCGCGCCACTTTTTCAATGACATTCTTTAGATCGAAGCAGTCGTTGGTGGAATGTCCATAAATTCAGTGATATTCACAATACTCTGTCCGATTTCCTCCTCCTTTTTTATGTTTAATCGGACGAGGGGGCGGGATCTTTTCAGTGTTGCATATCTCTCTGTATACATCCATAAGGGACACTCTGAGCGGAGTGTAATTGTGGTATTTTCGAGGTTTCTTAGCAGGCTGATCTTCCTTTTTCCTGGATTCTTTATCCTTATCTCAAGGTGGGTAGGAGAATCCAAATTTTGAGGTTTCTCCTAATCGAGAATTTTTCTCTATATTGATATACTTTTTTGCCTGTTCTTGTATCTCGTTCAGAGATGTTGGATGTTTTTTGGATATTGAGTGGCTAAAAGGTCCATCTCTCAGGCCGTTGATGAGCCCCATGATGGCCACTTCTGTTGGGAGACTTTGTATGTCGAGACATGCTTTATTGAATCTTTCCATGTAGCTGCGAAGGCTTTCTCGATCTCCTTGTTTAACTCCCAGTAAGCTTAGAGCGTGTCTGGTCTTGTCCTTTTGGATGGAGAACCTGGCGAGAAATTTTTTTGCTAGTTCGTCAAAACTTGCGATTGATCTTGGAGGCAAACTGTCGAACCACTTTATTGATGTTTTTGTCAGGGTAGTCGAGAAGGCTTTGCATCGAATTGCATCTGAAGCGTCTGTGAGATACATCCTGCTTCTAAAATTACTGAAATGGTGGCTTGGATCAGTCGTACCATCGTATGGGGTCATGTCAGGAGCTTTGAAGTCCTTTGGGACTTTAGTTTTCATGATCTCTTTAGTGAATGGATCTTGATCCTTGCGAAAGTTATCTTCATTGTTGGAATGAGTAGTTTTGGTTTTGAGATCGGCCTCGAGCTT
Source organism: Arachis ipaensis (assembly GCF_000816755.2). Lineage (NCBI taxonomy): Eukaryota > Viridiplantae > Streptophyta > Magnoliopsida > Fabales > Fabaceae > Arachis > Arachis ipaensis. The sequence continues at coordinate 10,731 of NW_015496214.1, forward strand.
TGAGCTTGTCCTCTAGCTCTTGGCGATGTCTCGCTTCTCTTCGGAGGTCTCTCTCGGCCTCCCGCTGATGTGCGGCCTCCTGCTCGAGCTGTTTAAGGCGATCCTGCTGCTCACGGAGGGCATCTAAGATTTTGGTGTTTGGAGATTGCTTGTCTCCCTTGGTTTGAGGCACATCCTTTGATGTGGCATCCGTATTTTTAAGCGGGGTTCTTTCTTCCAAACCGGAGTTGTGATCGTTGTCAAGGTTGTCCGCCATGATGAGGGGATGACTTCCAGGTTCTCCGGCAATGGCAATAATGTTCTGAGGGTTACCTGAAACTGTAGGTCGATCTCGGATGAGATTTGTTGTTGTGGCCGGAGCTGCCGTGTCCGACTTGTTGGAGCTGGTGCCGCTGATCCTTGATCACCGGAGGGTGGTGGTACCTGCAAGAGACTTCGATGCTTAAGTTAGCATGGGCTTTGAGTAGGTATTTTGTGTAGAATCAGAGTATGAGTTATACCTGGGTGCTCCAGTGTATTTATAGTAGTATGGAGTGACCTCCCTTTGAGATAAGTTAGTTATCTTATCTTATCTTTTGTGTGTGGGTCCCCTTATCTTTGGCCAGCCATCTTTAAGTGGGCTGCGATCTTCTGCTTTGGGCTTACTTGGGCCCTTATAGTAATTTGGCCGAGCTCTTCGGGAAGAGTTTGGTGTCGACCAACCTTTCTAAGAGGTCGGTCGTTTTGGTCTTCATCCAGCCAGGCTCGCCTAGCTCGACTCATGGTATGAACACTATATATTCTATTTTGAGAAATTCTAGATTGACAATAATTCTCACTCATCACCATGTATTATCAACTTCGGAATATAACATTATATTCTTATCAAATTTGAAGTTTATTGTTTAGTTTCATGAACTGTGAACTTTGGATTGTAGTCAATTATCTTAAGATTATATGACAAGTTTTAAACAGAAGACACATCTTAACAAGTTTTGTAATAGAAGACACATCCATTGTAGACATATCCAAACAAGTGTAACAAGAGACACAATCATTGTAGACACATTCAAGCCTTAAAAAGCTCCTCCTTAGCCACTTTTAAAAGCACTCCTAACTTTTAGAAACTATAAGCACAAACATATAAACTTTTTTATTTACCAAACACAAAACAAGATATCTATGCTTTTGGAAAAAAAACAAGCACCTCTTTGAAAAGTTTACCAAACCAAACCTCAATGTTGGCATGTTATTTTCATTTGTAACATTATGACATCATGGTAAATAAACGGATCTCACATTACTACTGTCAAAATCATATTCCTTAAGCTTCTAATTTGAATCATTGAATGCCACCAACAGTGGCGAATCCAGAAATTTTATAAGAGGGGGCCAAATTAAATACGAAATAAATTAAAATATAACATAATAAAAAGTTAACAAAATATAATTTATAGTATATAGGTCA
>NW_015496215.1:0-12152 GCF_000816755.2 Arachis ipaensis
GTTTAGGAAGCAAGTTTTCCATTATAGAACAAAATGAGGAAGGAATTGTAAAATCATGAAAATCATATGAATAAGTGTGCATAGACTGGATAAAACCCACTCAAATTAGCACAAGATAAACCATCAAAAAGTGGTTTATCAGAGTACGATAAGTTGTATGGGCACTCTACAAATGATTATTACGACCTAAAAAATGTGATTGAAAAACTGATCAGGGAAGGTCGGTTAGATAGATATCTCATGGAAAGGTCAAACGTTCATGGGAAGAGGAAGAGAGATGACGAAGACGTCGGCTGATGACGTCAGCCACCACAAACTCCAGAACAACATGTTCAGATGATAGCAAGATGTTTTGCTGGTGGAGTTGTGACCAAGTCGTCTCAGAAAAGGTACTTGAATGAGGTATACCACGTCGGAGAAGAGATTCCTTATCTCCCTACCATCTCTTTTACAAAAGAGGACACATAGGGAGTTGCAGCAGGGCACGATAATCCTGTGGTAATTACCATGATACTCGCTAATGCAAACTTGCATAGGACCTTGGTGGACCAAGGAAGCTCAGCCGACATATTGTTCAAGCCTGCATTCGACAAACTAGGGCTGGAGGAAAAAGAATTAAAATCATACCCGGATACTCTTTTCAGGTTAAGAGATACTCCAATTAAGCCATTACGATTCATTTCCCTATATACTACTTTTCGAAAGGGATTGAAATCAAAAACCCTAAGTATTGATTATATTATTGTAGATGTGGCATCAGCCTACAATGCCCTAATTGGCAGGACAACGTTAAATCAGCTGGGAGCCGTTATTTCTACTCCTCACCTTTGCATGAAATTCCCAACACAGGAAGGAATTACCACCATCAAAGGAGATAAAAAATTATCAAGAAAATGTTATAATGAAAGCTCGAACCTGCGAAGTAAAGGTAAAAAAGTCAATGCCATTGAGCTCGGAGGAATCTGAGGAAGAGAAAAGCTACGACCACAACTTGAAGGAGAGACAGAAGAAGTCCAAATCGGAGAAGAAGTCGGAAAAAATACCAACAAAGGAGTCAATATGAGAGCAGATATGACGAAGGAGCTCGTAAAACTCCTACAAGAAAATTCTGAACTCTTCGCTTGGAAGGTGGTCCCGTTCTCTTAATTCCCTTGCCTAAGTCATTTTTTCTGTTTTCCATGTATTTTGTTTTATTGTCTGTTTCTAGTGCATGATCATCTTTATTCATGTCTTAAAGCTATGAAATATTTCATATATCTCTCACCTTGCTAGAAAGAAAATTTTATTTGAAAAAGAATAGGGAGATACTTGAATTTCGAGTTATATCATAAGAATAGTTCAATTATTTTGATGTGGTGGCATTGCTTTTACTTTCTGAATGCATGAATGAACAGTGCATGTTTGATGTTGGAGTTAAGAATGTTGGCTCTTGAAAGAATGATGAAAAAGGAGAAGCATTATTGGTAATCTAAAAAATCCAAAAATTGATTCTTGAAGCAAGAAAAAGTAGTAAAAAGAAAGAAAAAGAAAGAAGTGAAAAAAAAAAGAGAGAAGCAAAAGACAAAGAAAAAGCCAATAGCTCTTTAAACTAAAAGGCAAGAGCAAGGATCTAAGGCTTTGAGCATCAATGGTTAGGAGGGCCTAAAAGAAACAAAATCTTGGCTTAACAGTTCAAATGAGCTCCTCCCCTAACTAAATGCTTGTGGTGTGAAGGTGTCAAGTGAAAAGCTTGAGACTGAATAGTTAAAGCCGTGATCCAAAGCAAAAGAGTGTGCTTAAGAACTCTGGACACCACTGGCTGGGGATTCTAGCAAAGCTAAATCATAATCCAATTGGATTCACTCAGCTAAGTGTCTGTGGCATTTATGTATCCAGTGGTAATACTAAAAAACAAAGCGCCTAGGGTTATGGCCAAGACGTAGAAGAAGCTGTGTTCAAGAATAAAAAATAGCTAAACTAGGAGAGTCAATAATACCATATGGATTCTAAGTTCCTAAAGATGCCAACACTTCTGAGCTTCAAAGGATAGTGAGATGCCAAAACTATTCAGAAGTGAATAGCCACTAGTCCCGCTCATCTAATTGAAACTGAGCATCATTGAAAACTCTGAGATTTATTGTATCCTTCTCTTCTTTTAATCCTACTTTGTTTTTTGTTGCTTGGGGACAAGCAAAAGTTTAAGTTTGGTGTTCTGATAACCAGATATTTTATACGCTTTTTGACATCATTTTCATATAGTTTTTGTTATATTTTGTTTAAGTTTTATTATATTTTCATAGGTTTTAGTGAAAAATCTATATTTTTGGATTCTACTTTGAGTTTGTGTATTTTATAATGATTTTAGGTATTTTCTAGCTGAAATTGAAGAGTTTTGGCAAAGGTCCAAATGACGCGTTCTTAACGGCGTTGGAAAGCTAAATTCTAGAGCTTTCTGGCAATATATAATGGTTTATTCTTTTCTTCGAAGAAGTCTGCCCATTCTGGGCATTGAATGCTAAGGAGCTACCCCCTAGCTGGCGTTCAACGCCCCAAAGGAGCCCCAAAGCTAGTGTTGAATGCCAACCACCCCCTAGTAGGTGTTCAACGCCCAACACAAGCACAAGGCAGCGCCAATCACTCCCCTTATGAGCTTTCAACGCCCATTCCTCCAAGTGGATGCCAAGCTTAGCCCAAGTACTCATCGCTCCTCTAGTCTGTTTTATCATATTTTTTGTACTTCTTAGTTATTATATTAGTATATATAGGAGAAGATCAACCATGTTTAGGATCTTCTTCCCCCACTTTTACTTTCGAACATTATTGTACAGTATGAGCAACTGAACCTCCTAGGTTAAGGTTAGGAACTCTGCTGATTCTTATGGATTAATAATATCATTGTTCTATTTCAATCTATGCTTGATTCCATTCTAAGATGTATCTTCGTTCATCATCCTAATGAATTGGGAGTGTAACTTGACCGTCATCCCTATTCTACATGGGTTCTTGCGAGTCCTTGATGGGATAGTATTGAACGACAAGCTTGATTATACATCTCTTAAACGGCTAATCCATGACTTCGTTAGGGACTTGGAGACATCAGTTCAGCCGAGGTACGGGATAATTAGGGCCTTTGTGGTATAGGCTAGAATCATGAGGCAGCATTCTCTGATCCGGAAGATCCGCCCTTGTCTGTGGCGTTTTGAGTAGGATCACCAAGGGAATGGACTGCAGGAGCTTCACCCCCATTCAGATTGAATGATTACTGACCTGGCATTTGATCTGAAGTAGAGGAGATTAATGACCACTGACCTGGCATTAATCATTTATAGCCTGCCATGGAATGAATCATCATAAGTTGAAGTAGACAGTGAGAAAAGTTGATCCATAAGGAGGAAGCATCCCCGAAGCCTCAACCGTTCTTATATCATTGATTTCACACCTATTCTGTAACACTTTATTTATTCTGTTTTTATGCGTTTTTCACAACAACTATCTTTTTTAATCGCCTGACTAAGATCTACAAGGTAGCCATTGCTTGCTCAATCCGACAATCTCCGTGGGATTCGACCCTCACACACCTGAGGTATTACTTGGACGACTCGGTGCACTTGCCGGTCTATCTGTGCGAAACTTGCGGAGTTCAATTTCGCACACCAAGTTTTTGGCGCCGTTACCTGGGATCGTTCGAGTTTGACAAACGACCGGACTATCTTGTTGCTTAGATTAGGTACTTTTTAAGGTTTAGGAGCTCTTTAATCGTGTTTTTTTTTTCAAAAACTTTTTCAAAATCCATCTTTTCTTTGTCTTTTGGTTGAGTCTAGTGTCAATTTTTAAGTTTGGTGTCCCTTATGTGTTTATCTTTTCTTTAAAATTTTTGAAAATTGCTCTTGAGTGTTCTTCTTGATATTCAAGTTATTCTTGTTTCTTTTCTTTGTTTGATCTTAAAATTTTTAAGTTTGGAATCTTTTGGTATTTTTCTTTCTAATTTTCGAAAAACTAGTGTTTTTGATCTAAAAATTTTAACTTTGGTTTCTTTTGGTTGTTTTTCTCTTTCTTCATTAATTTAAAAAAAAATAAAAAATATTTCTTTATCTTTCTTTAATTTTCTAAAATCTTGTTTCTTTTCTTATCTTGATTTAAAAATTTTTTAAGTTTGGTGTTTTCCTGTTAGTAAAGTTAAATTTTAAATTTCAAATCCTATCTTTTCAAAACTTTACAAATCTTATCATATCTTTCTTTTAATTTGATTCTTTCATATCTTATCTTTCTTTTAAATCTTTACTATATTTTCAAAATTGATTTTCAAATCTTTTTAATTTAAAACTCATCTCTCTTATTTCTTTTTAAATCTTCATCCTATCTTTATCTTTTAATTTTAAAACATACCTAACTTACTTTCTTTTTAAAATTTAAAACTTTTTCAATTTCAAACACTTATTTCTTCTTTTTCGAAAATCACATTTTAATTTTCAAATCCTTTTAGTTAATTAGCTTTTAATTTCCCCCTTGTTTTTCGAATTCAATAAATAAATAAAATAAAAACAAAAGTATTTTAATTCTAATTTCCCTTTTTACTTCCTAATATTCGAATTCTTCTTCTCATGCCTCTACCCTCATTCTTCTTTTCTTTTTCATATCTCACAAGGAGTTCTCTATATTCTGACATAGAAACTCCCACTCTCTTTCTTTCGTGTTTTTCTTTTTCTTATTTATGAGCAGGAACAGAGATAAAGAACCTCTCTTTGATCCTAACCCTGAACCTGAGAGGACTCTTAGGAGGCGTTTACAACAAGTTAAAGTACAACACTCTGGAGGAAACCTCACAGAACTTTTCAAACAAGAAGCTGAAAGTACAAACATGGCAGCCAATCCGAATGATGGAGGAGACGCAAGGAAGGTTCTTGGTGACTGCACCTACTTCTGATTTCTATGGAAGAAGCATCTCTATACCTACCTGTTCCCAGGGTTACCTGAAACTGAAGGTCGATCTCGGATGAGATCTGCTGTGGTGGCCGGAGCTGTCGTGTCTGACTTGGTGGAACTGGTGGAGCTGGAAATGCTGCTGATCCTTCGTCACCGGAGGGTAGTGGTACCTGCAAGAGACTCTGATGCTTAAGTTAGCATGGGCTTTAAGCAGGTTTTTAGTAGAATCAGAGTATGAGTTATACCTGGGTGCTCCAGTGTATTTATAATAGTGTCGAGTGACCTTTCTAGAGATAAGATAGTTATCTTATCTTATCTTGAGTGAAGTCATCTTATCTCTAAGGGGAACCGCCCTTATCTTTCTAGGCTTTAGCTGCCTTTAGATTGGGCTGTATCCCTTCGTTTGGGCCTGTTTGGGCCTCTCGCGGTAGTTTGGCCGACCTCTTTTGAGAAGAGGTCGGGGTGACCCATCTAAAGAGGTCGGTTACTTTGTCTTCAATTAGCCTAGGTCGGATAGCTCGACCTAGGGTATGAACAGTGCCCCTGCTAGAGCTTAATCTTTACTTTTTAGGATCGTATTTACAGTTTTCATCCCTTTTTTTGAAAAAGTTGAGCTCGAGCATTATATAACTTTGTTGGGTTCTCCTGAATGCGAAGCATTTTTCTCTTCTTTTTAATTGTAGCGCGCATTGCGCTTTCTTTGGGAACGTGCGAGGATTAAATGCTCATTAACCCATTTTGCCGTTTCCCTCTGTTTCATTTTGAACTCTTTATGCCCTTTTTCAGTTTTTCTTCCCCTTTCTTTCCGTTCTTCTCTTACTCACGACGTTTTCACTCCCTTTGTGCCCTTCTGTTTTCACATCTCTCTTCGAAGAAGTTTGTTTGGCGTGAGTCTGTTTGTCGTCTCTTTCTGATCTTCTTCGACCATCCTTGAAACATTCATTGCTTTCTTCTTCTTCCTCAGGTTGGTATTTTCTTTCTCCATTTTTCATTTTGATGACTCGTTTTGGTGTTTTATGTTTGCGAAGAATCCGTTTTGAAAGGCGGGATCCTTTTTGCTAAAGGTTGCATTTTCTAATTAGTGATGTACTTTCCTTGACTTGCCCCTAACTCTTTGCTTGCTGCTGTGCTTTGTATTTTCACTTTTTCAAGCCATTCATCTTTCCTGTCTTGAAGCGACTGTTTGGTGTGGACTTTACGTCGTTCTTCGTTACTACTTTCTTCCCTGCAGGTTAGCTTTTTCTATCTTTTCTCTTTTTCGCTTTTGACAACTGTGCATGCTTTTGATGTGGGGCTTTGACTTTGTATCTTGCTTTTGTTCTTTGAAAAATTTTGATTCTTCTGTGAAAAGATTGTCTCTTTTTGTGTCTTGATCCACGACTTGTGATTTTTCCTTGTTGCTTGCTTTTTGCGAAGAATGTACGCCTTCTGATGATTTTGTTTAGGGCTATCGCTGCTGTTCTTGTATCGTTGTCTTTGGCTTTTGTTTCTAGCTTACACTCTTTTGATGATGAACTATTAGTAGGAGAATTTGTGACTTTTGATGCTTTTTGTTGGTGATGATGATTTTTGCTTCGAAATGTTTAGGGCGTCGATTTCCTTTTTCCTGGTTCTTGCCTTGTTATTGCCTCCAAAGGGTGCCCCTGGGCTTTTGCTGTGGGTCCTGGGGTTTCTCTTTTACTGACTTCTTAATTCTTATATGTTATTGTCCGAGTTGTTTCCCTATTTGTCCGAGTTGTCTGGTAGTAACCCCTTTTATTTTTTCTTACTGTAGGAATAGTTGACCCATGTCACATCGCAAAAACATTATTGCAATGTCTTCTAAGATCCTGGATGGCATGTCAGATTGGCTAGATTCCATTGTTCTGATGTGTGTTACGGTTGCTGACTCTGAGTATTGCGTGCGGCTTACGAGACACCATAGGATTTGTAGTGATAGGGATTAAGAGAAGAACTATGAGTTAGTGTCACCTGACCCTGAGGAGAGGGTTTTCTTTCCCTCTTTAACTCGAGGAGAACGCCCTTTTTTCTATGCTTATGACTATTTCTTTAGTCAGTTGAATATTACCATTCCCTTTACCCCTTTTGAGACCGAGTTGATGTGGTCTTGCAATGTAGCTCCTTCTCAGCTTCACCCGAACTCCTGGAGTTTTATAAAAATCTTTCAATTGTTATGTCAGGAACTGGATATCCGACCTACCCAAACTCTTTTTCTTTATCTTTTTGTGTTGACGAAACCTGGGGCAGCTAAGAAGAAAGCCTTCTGGGTTTCTTTCTGATCTGCTCAAGGGAAGAAGGTTTTTTCTATGTACGACGAGTCCTTTAGGGACTTTAAGAACTATTATTTCAAGGTCTGAGCTGTTGAGGGAGCTCAGCCATTCTTTTTAGATGAAAATGATGAGCCTACTTTCCCTTTGTGCTGGCAGAAGAATATAATAGTAGCTAGGTATTCCTGGGAGAGTCTTGATGAGGTTGAACAGGCCTTTGTAAATGTGTTGGAGGAAGTTTGGGGAGAGCCTCCCCATCTTGACACAAAGAAGTTTTTAGGAGACCCTTCTCTTCTTTAGACTGAATTGGTTAGTTGTCGACTTTATTTGCAGCTTACCCTGTTTGTTTGTTTGCCAATCTTGTCCTTTCTTAATTATGATTTGTTTTTCTATTTCAAAGATAGTGAAGTCCGTAGATTCCATGAAGGCCTATCGTCGAGCTAAGAAGGCGACAGCTGCCTCTAACATCTCGGCCAGGACTGCGGAGGGCGAGTCTTCTCAGGTTCTTCCCAAGAAATCGGTGTCGAGTGCTTCTGGGCCGAGGAAGGTTATTCCAATCCCTTAGGTCCAAATTATTCCTTCTGACCCAGTTCAACCCTCTACTGGTGCTGCCTCTTCTCCTACTGCTGGCCCCCTCCTAAAAAATAGAAAACTGTGGACAAACAAAAAATTGTGGATCCTTTTGACTTGGATGCCCCTGATTTTAATGTTGTGGGGTTTGTTGACAATCAAATCGCTCCCTTTGGTCGACTCCCAATGGACGATGTGTCCCTCCTTCAACATCTAAATTTCATCACTAGTAACAGTATCCGGAAGGCCCATATGTGTGCGGCCTTATACCGTACTGTCCAGGGTTCCCCGGTCCATGCCACAAAAGCTTTTCTTGAGGATCCTAAGTCGGAATTCAATAGAGTTAAGGGGTTGAAGGATGAGCTTGACGCTAGGGTGGCCAAACTGGAGCTCGATTTGGAGAAGGAGAAGTCACAGGCTGTCGAGGATGAGGCGACTGCAAAATTGGCGGAGGAAATGACGAAGAAGCACAAAGAAAGTTACACTCGCACTTACACCGAGGTGTTGGAGCTAAGGGAGTGGCTTGAATCTGCTCTTGAGAACTACGCCGATCTTCAGGGCCATCTGGTAGATTCGGTGACTGGTGCTTATGAGAATCTAAAGGCTCAGGTCCGAGTTCTTGCTCCTGAACTTGACCTGACGCTCTTTAGCCTGGACAATGTAGTGGAAGATGGTAAAATAGTGCCTGCTCCAGACGATGAAGATGACGAGCCTCTTCCTGCCCCGTCAGCCAAAGCTTCTGCTGCCACGACTTCTTCAAACCCTTCTGCTCAGGTCGACCCTTCCCAGCCTGATCCGGATTGTGAAATTCTTAACCGTAAAGATGGGACCGTGGATGCCGTCCCTGTGAATATCATTCCTCCTTTCTCTGCCACTGATGCTGCTACTGGGGAAACCTTGCACCCCTTATGATTTATGTGTCTTTATCTCCATAGCCCGACTTGTGGGCTTTTGAACTCTAGTTTTTGTATCTTTGACTATAACTTGGTTCCTTTGACTGTTAGTTGCTTCTATGCAACTTGGTAGATAAACAAAGTACTTTTAAACTCGTGAGGTTCTCTTTCTAGGTTGCCTCCTGAGTCTTTTTTATGATTGCTGTATTTCTTTTGGTATGCTGTTTGACCTTTTGCAACCTTTGCCAAAAATATATCTTTATAGAGTGTTGGTATTCTGCTACCCGACCTCTTTTTAGATTATTGTTTTATCTGTCCTTTGGTTGGGCGAGATGACCCCTAGGGGCTGACATGTTCAATAACCTTTTGGTGTTCTGGTAGAACCCTTTCGGTTGATCTTTGAGCGATCTTAATAGCCTTGTTGTGGAGTCGTGGCTTTTTGAGTAAAGCGCCTTTCTTTTAGTGAAGGCTTTGAGTGGTCGACTTTGTTGGCTTCAGATACCGCTTTCATTGGTCGACTTCTCTTAAGTTATTTTTAGTAATACATTTTTAGTAAGACCTTGTCAGGCTACTTTTTTATGAATTACTTTTTATAACTTTGAGCATTTGATGGATTGGACTTGACTTCTTCTTGTCGACTCCTCTTGAGTTATTTTTAGTAATCCATTTTTGCTCGGGCCTTGCCAGGCCTCTTTCTATGAATTTACTTTTTATAACTTGTTGAGTTGGTTGGCTTGGTCCGACTTCTCTTTTGTCGGTCCTTCTCAAGTTATTTTTAGTAATCCATTTTTAGTAAGACCTCGTCAGGCCACTTTTCATGGATTGCTTTTTATAACTTTTGTTGATTGCCTTCTCCGGCTTCTTTGTCGGTATCTCTTAAGATATTTCTACTAGTCCATTTTTAGCCAGGCCTCGTCAGGCGACTTTTTATGCATTACTTTTTATAACTTCCTGTATTAATCTATTTTTTATGGCTTCCACCTTGCCGACTTTCTTGTAATCGGGCGATGAGTTTGGTTCTCATCTTGCCGACTTTGTCGTGATCAGACGATGAATTTAGTTCTCATCTTATCGACCTTGTCGTATTTGGGTGGTGAATTTTTTGCACTCAGATTAATGTGTCTTGGTAGATGGACTTTTATGGAATCTGAAAAGCTTTTATTCAAGTAGAAAATATAAAATGGACAAGTGTATATACATATAAGTGCTTACCCTTCTAGTCCGGGCAATTGTATAGATCTTGGCTTGGCGCCTCATTAAAAAATCTTTTCAGGAAAAAGAGTGCACCTTGACCTAAGATTTTTATCACTTTCTAACTATAGTACCTTCTCAGGTTACATGCATGCCATGACCTTGGTAGCTCTCGCCCTTCCAGGTCGGACACCTTGTAGTAACCTTTTTCTAGTACCTCTACAACTCGGTAAGGTCCTTTCCAGTTAGCTGCTAGCTTCCCTTCTCCTGACCGACCCGCTCCGATGTCGTTTCGGATTAAGATGAGATCATTGTTGATAAAGCTTTGCTGGACCACTCTCTGATTATACCTTGAAGCCATTCAGCATTTTAGCGCTTCCTCTTTATTCCGAACTCTTTCTCGGACTTCTGGAAGTAGGTCGAGCTCTTCCCTTTGAGTTTGGGAATTGGTATTTTCGTTGTAGAGGATTATTCTGGGAGATCCTTCCTCTATCTATACTGGGATCATTGCCTCCATTCCGTAAGCAAGTCGGAAGGGTGATTCTCCTGTGGTGGAGTGTGGAGTTGTTCGATATGCCCATAGGACTTGTGGGAGCTCTTCAGCCCAAGCTCCCTTTACACCTTGTAGTCTTCGTTTTAACCCGACTAGTATGACTTTGTTGGCAGCTTCTGCCTGTCCATTAGCTTGTGGGTGTTCTACAGATGTGAATTGGTACTTTATTTTTAAGTCGGCTACCAAGTTTCTGAAACCTGCATCAGTGAATTGAGTGCCATTGTCTGTGGTGATGGAGTAAGGGACTCCAAACCTTGTAATAATATTCCTATATAGAAATTTTTGACTTCTTTGAGCAGTGGTATTGGCTAGGGACTCTACCTCAATCCATTTTGTAAAATAGTCCACCCCTACAATGAGAAATTTTACTTGTCCCGATCCTTGGGGGAAGGGTCCGAGGAGGTCTGGTCCCCATTTTGCGAACGACCAGGGTGACGTTACACTAATGAGCTCTTCTGTTGAGGCGATGTGGGAATTAGCATGATTTTGACATGGTGGACATGTCTTGACAAACTTTGTTGCTTTTTTTTGTAAGGTCGGCCAGAAGAATCCAGCTCAGAGTACCTTTTTGGAAAGGGCTCATGCCCCCAAGTGGTTACCACACATGCCACTGTGTACTTCTTCCAGGACCTCTTTTGTATTGGATGTCAGTACGCACTTTAGGAGTGGTGTTGAGAACCCTCTCCTATATAAGATGTCACCCACCATGGTGTAGTATTGTGTTTCTCGTATTAGACGCTTTGCCTCTTTTTTGTCTATGAGGAGTGTTTCTGTTTTGAGGTATTTGATTATGGGGTCATCCACCTCTGATCCTGACCTGATATGGGTAGAATCTTTTCTTCCTCTAAGATCAATGGCCTTTGCAATGTTTCCTGGACAAGGCTTCTATTATTGCCCCCTGGTTTGGTGCTGGCTAACTTTGAGAGTGCATCAGCTCGAACATTATGTTCTCGAGGTATATGTTAGATCTCATATTCCCCGAGTTGTCCGAGATGTTCTTTTGTCTTATCCAGATATTTCTTCATGGTAGGATATTTAGCTTGGTACTTCCCTTCTATTTGTGAGGTAACTATTTGAGAATCACTGAAGATGGTGAGTTTTTGAGCTCCTACCTCCTTAGCCAGCCTCAAACCAGCTAGTAATGCTTCGTATTCAGCTTGATTATTTGAAGCAGGGAATTCAAACTTTAACGAGAGTTTGATTTGGGTTCCCTGATCACTTTCTATGATCACACCTACTCCACTCTCGGTTTTGTTTGAGGATCTGTCCACATAAAGATTCCACTTTATGGGAGTTCCCGGGGTATTAGTGTATTCGGCAATGAAGTCGGCCAAATATTGTGATTTGATTGCTGTCCGAGCTTTATATTTCAAATCAAATTTGGACAACTCAACTGCCCACTGCAGTATTCTTCCAGCTAAGTCTGTCTTCTGTAGAATACTTTTTATGGGCTGGCTGGTCCAAACCTTGATGGTGTGTGCTTGAAAGTATGGGCGAAGCCGTTGGGAGGCGAGTATGAGGGCGTAGGAGAATTTCTCTATCTTTTGATAGTTTAACTTGGCCCTTTGTAGGGCTTTGCTGATGAAGTAGATAGGTTGTTGTCTGCTTTCATCCTCTCTAACTAGTGCTGAGGCTATTGCCCGATTTCCTACTGCCAGGTATAGTACGAGTGCTTCTCCCTCCCGTGGCCGGGTAAGAATGAGTGGTTGCCCCAAGAAATTTTTGAAATCTTGGAAGGCTTTTTCGCACTCTTCAGTCCATTCAAACCTCTTTCCC
>NW_015496216.1:0-734 GCF_000816755.2 Arachis ipaensis
GGGTTTTTCCGATTTTTTGGAGTTTTTTAGGATTTTCTGGAGTATTTAGAGTTTTTTAGGGTTTTCTACGATTTTTTTAGGTTTTTTTATGATTTTCTAGTGTTTTTAGTGTTTTCTTGGCTTTTTTAGGGATTTCTAGGCCTTTTTTTAGGTTTTCTAGGGTTTTGTAGCGTTTTCTAGGTTTTGTAGTTTTTTGGTGTTTTCTAGGATTTTTAGGGTTTTCTAGGGTCTTTTAAAGTTTTTTTTTGGATTTTTTAGGATTTTTAGGATTTTCTAGGGTTTTTAGGGGTTTTTAGGATTTTTTAGGGTTTTCAAGGGTTTTTTAGGGTTTTCTATGGTTTTTAGTGTTTTTTAGGGTTTTCTTGAGTTTTTTATGATTTTCTAGGGTTGTTAGGGTTTTCTAGGGTTTTTTAGGGATTTCTAAAGTTTTTTAGGTTTTTTAGGGTTTTTTAGGATTTTATAGGTTTTTTTAGGATTTTATAGGTTTTTTTAGGTTTTTTAGGGTTTTCTAGGATTTTTATGGTTTTCTAGGGTTTTTAGGGTTGTCTAGGGTTTTTTAGGGTTTTTAGTGTTTTTTAGGGTTTTCTAGTATCTTTTATCTTTTTTAGGGTTTTCTATGATTCTTAGGGTTTTCTAGGATATTTTACGGTTTGCTAGAGTTTTTTGGGGTTTTTTAGGCTTTTTTAGTGTTCTAAGAGTTTTTTAGGGTTTTCTTGAGTTTTTTAGGATTTTCT
>NW_015496216.1:3331-10960 GCF_000816755.2 Arachis ipaensis
AACGATAGAAAACTCTAGAAAACTGTAAAAAACCCTAGAAAACGCTAAAAATTCTAGAAAATCCTAAAAAACCCTAAAAAAACTCTAGAAACTCTAGAAAATCCTAGAAAACCCAAAAAAAAACCTAGAAAACCGTAAAAAACCCTAGAAAAGATTAGAAAACCCTAAAAACCCTAAGAATCATAGAAAACCTTAAAAACCTAAAAAATCCTAGAAAACCCCTAAAAAACCTAAAAAAAACCTATAAAATCCTAAAAACCCTAAAAAACCTAAAAAACTTTAGAAATCCCTAAAAAACCCTAGAAAACCCTAACAACCCTAGAAAATCCTAAAAAACTTAAGAAAACCCTAAAAACAGTAAAAACCCTAAAAAACTCTAGAAAATCCTAAAAACCCTAGAAAAACCCTTAAAAATCCTAAAAACTCTAGAAAAACCCTAGAAAATCCTAGAAAATTCTAGAAAACCCAAAAAATCCTAAAAGTCCTAGAAAACCCTAAAAATTCTAGAAAACCATAAAAAACTTTAGAAAACCCTAGAAAATCCTAAAAATCCTAAAAAATTCAAAAAAACTATAAAAGACCCTAGTAAATCCTAAAAATCCTAGAAAATACCAAAAAACTACAAAACTTGGAAAACGCTACAAAACCCTAGAAAACCTAAAAAAGGCCTAGAAATCCCTAAAAAAGCTTAGAAAACGCTAAAAACACTAGAAAACCCTAAAAAACTCTAACAACTCTATAAAATCCAAAAAAACTCAAGAAAACCCTAAAAAAACTCTTAGAACTCTAAAAAAGCATAAATAACCCAAAAAAACCCTAGAATATCCTAAAAAATCCTAAAAACTCTAGAAAAACCTTAGAAAATCTTATAAAACTCTAGAAAACCCAAAAGACCCTAAAAGCCCTAGAAAACCCTAAAAACCCTAAAAAAACCATAAAAAACTTTAGAAAACCCTAAAAATCCTAGAAAACACCAAAAAACTACAAAACTTAGAAAACGCTACAAAACCGTCGAAAACCTTTAGGCCTAGAAATCCCTAAAAACACTAGAAAACCCTAAAAAACTCTAACTCTAGAAAATCCAAAAAAACTAAAAAAACCCTAAAAAAAACTCTTAGAACTCTAAAAAAGCATAAAAAATCCCAAAAAACCCTAGAAAATCGTAAAATATCCTAGAAAACTCTAAAAAACCCTAAGAATCATAGAAAACCCAAAAAAAAGCTAAAAGATACTAGAAAACCCTAAAAAACACTAAAAATCCTAGAAAATCCTAAAAAATACTAAAAAGCCTAAAAAACCCTAGAAAACCCTAAAAACCGTAGAAAACCCTAAAAATCCTAGAAAACCCTAAAAACCCTAAAAAACTCTAACAACTCTTGAAAATCCTAAAAAAATCTAGAAAATCCTAAAAAACTCTTAGAACTCTAAAAAAGCCTAAAAAACCCCAAAAAACCCTAGAAAACCGTAAAATATCGTAGAAAACCTTAGAAAACCCAAAGAATCATAGAAAACCCTAAAAAAGCTAAAAGATACTAGAAAACCCTAAAAAACACTAAAAGTCCTAGAAAACCCTAAAAAACACTAAAAACCCTAAAAAACCCTAGAAAATCCTAAAAACCCTAGAAAACCCAAAAAACCCTAGAAAACCCTAAAAATCCTAAAAAATCCTAAAAAATCCTAAAAAAAACCCTAAAAATCCTAAAAAATCCAAAGAAAACTATAAAAGACCCTAGAAAACCCTAAAAATCCTAGAAAACACCAAAAAACTACAAAACTTAGAAAACGCTACAAAACCCTAGAAAACCTAAAAAAGGCCTAGAAATCCCTAAAAACGCTTAGAAAACGCTAAAAACACTAGAAAACCCTAAAAAACTCTAACAACTCTAGAAAATCCAAAAAAAACTCAAGAAAACCCTAAAAAAACTCTTAGAACTCTAAAAAAGCATAAAAAACCCCAAAAAACCTTAGAAAATCCTAAAAAATCCTAAAAACTCTAGAAAAACCTTAGAAAATCTTATAAAACTCTAGAAAACCCAAAAGACCCTAAAAGCCCTAGAAAACCCTAAAAACCCTAGAAAACCATAAAAAACTTTAGAAAACCCTAGAAATTCCTAAAAATCATAAAAAAATCCAAAAAAAAAACTTTAAAAGACCCTAGAAAACCCTAAAAATCCTAGAAAACACCAAAAAACTACAAAACTTAGAAAACGCTACAAAACCGTAGAAAACCTAAAAAAGGCCTAGAAATCCCTAAAAAAGCATAGAAAACGCTAAAAACACTAGAAAACCCTAAAAAACTCTAACAACTCTAGAAAATCCTAAAAAACTCAAGAAAACCCTAAAAAACCCTTAGAACTCCAAAAAAGCCTAAAAAACCTCAAAAAACCCTAGAAAACCGTAAAATATCCTAGAAAACCTTAGAAAACCCTAAGAATCATAGAAAATCCTAAAAAAGCTAAAAGATACTAGAAAACCCTAAAAACACTAAAAGTCCTAGAAAACCCTAAAAAACACTAAAAACCCTAAAAAACCCTAGAAAATCCTAAAAATCCTAGAAAACCCTAAAAAACCTAAGAAAAAACCTATAAAATCCTAAAAAACCTAAAAAACCTAAAAAACTTTTGAAATCCCTAAAAAACCCTAGAAAACCCTAACAATCCTAGAAAATCCTAAAAAACTCAAGAAAATCCTAAAAAATACTAAAAATCCTAGAAAACCCTAAAAATCCTAAAAAACCTAAAAAACCCCTTGAAAACACTAAAAAATTCTAAAAACTCTTGAAAAACCCTATAATATCTTAGAATATCCTAGAAAACCCAAAAAACCCTAAAAAACACTAAAAATCCTAGAAAACCCTAAAAACCCTAAAAAACCTAAAAAATCCCTTGAAAACCCTAAAAAATCCTAAAAACTCTAGAAAAACCCTATAAAATCCTAGAATATCCTAGAAAACCCAAAAAACCCTAAAAGCCCTAGAAAACCCTAAAAACCCCTAAAAACCCTAGAAAACCATAAAAAACTTTAGAAAACCCTAGAAAATCCAAAAAATCCTAAAAAATCCAAAAAAACACCAAGAAAACGCTAGAAAACGCTAAAAATCCTAGAAAACACCAAAAAACTACAAAACTTAGAAAACGCTACAAAACCCTAGAAAACCTAAAAAAGGCCTAGAAATCCCTAAAAAAGCCTAGAAAACGCTAAAAACACTAGAAAACCCTAAAAAACTCTAACAACTCTAGAAAACCCTAAAAAACTCTTAGAACTCTAAAAAAGCCTAAAAACCCCAAAAATTTAAGGGTTTTTTAGGGGTTTCTAGGATTTTTTTAGGATTTTTTGGGTTTTTTAGGGTTTTCTAGGGTTTTTAGGAATTTTTAGGGTTTTTTAGGGTTGTTAACCCTTAGAAAACACTAAAAAACCCTACAAAACCCTAGAAAATGCGAAAAAATCCTAAAATCCTAAACCCGAAAACCCTATAAAACCCTTCAAAATCCTAGAAAACGCGAAAAGACCCAAGAGAATCCTAAAAAACTCTAGAAATCCCTAAAAAACCCTAGAAAACCATAAAAAACCCTAGAAAATCCTAAAAAATCCTAAAAACCCTAGAAAACAATAAAAAAACTCTAACAACTCTAGAAAATCCTAAAAAACTCAAGAAAACCCTAAAAAACTCTTAAAACTCTAAAAAAGCCTAAAAAATCCCAAAAAAATCCTAGAAAATCGTAAAATATCCTAAGAATCATAGAAAACCCTAAAAATGCTAAAAGATACTAGAAAACCCTAAAAAACACTAAAAATCCTAGAAAACTCTAAAAAACACTAAAAACCCTAAAAAACCCTAGAAAATCCTAAAAACCCTGGAAAACCATAAAAATACTAGAAAATACTAGAAAACCCTAAAAACACTAGAAAACCCTAAAAAACTCTAACAACTCTAGAAAATCCAAAAAAACTCAAGAAAACCATAACAAAACTTTTAGAACTCTAAAAAAGCATAAAAAACCCCAAAAAACCCTAGAAATCCTAAAAAAACTCTTAGAACTCTAAAAAAGCCTAAAAAACCCCTAAAAAACCGTAAAATATCCTAGAAAACCTTAGAAAACCCTAAAAAACCCTTAGAATCATAGAAAACCTTAAAAAAGCTAAAAGATACAAGAAAAACCTAAAAAACACTCAAAATCCTAGAAAACCCTAAAAAACCCTAGAAAACCCTAAAAACTGTAGAAAACCTAAAAATCCTAGAAAACCCTAGAAAACCCTAAAAACCCTAGAAAACCCTAAAAAACTCTAGAAAACCATAAAAAAATACTTAGAACTCTAAAAAAGCCCAAAATAGCCCAAAAAACCCTAGAAAACCGTAAAATATCCTAGAAAACCTTAGAAAACCCTAGGAATCATAGAAATCCCTAAAAAAGCTAAAGGATACTAGAAAACCCTAAAAAATACTAAAAATCCCAGAAAACCCTAAAAAACACTAAAAACCCTAAAAAACCCTAGAAAACCCTAAAGAACCTAAAAAAAGCTATAAAATCCTAAAAAACCTAAAAAACCTAAAAAACTTTAGAAATCCCTAAAAAACCCTAGAAAACCCTTACAACCCTAGAAAAGCCTAAAAAACTAAAGAAAACCCTAAAAAACACTAAAAATCCTAGAAAACCCTAAAAAACCATAAAAAACCTAAAAAACCCTTGAAAACCCCAAAAAATCCTAAAAACTCTAGAAAACCCTAGAAAATCCAAAAAACCCTAAAAACCCCTAAAAATCCTAGAAAATCATAAAAAACTTTAGAAAACCCTAAAAAATCCTAAAAATCCTAAAAAATCCAAAAAAACTTTAAAAGACCCTAGAAAACCCTAAAAATCCTAGAAAATACCAAAAAACTACGAAACTTAGAAAACGCTACAAAATCCTAGAAAACCTAAAAAAGGCCAAAAAAACCCTAAAAAAGCCTAGAAAACGCTAAAAACACTAGAAAACCCTAAAAAACTCTAACAACTCTAGAAAATCCTAAAAAACTCAAGAAAATCCTAAAAAACTCTTAGAACTCTAAAAAAGCCTAAAAAACCCCAAAAACCCTAAAAACCCTTAAAATATCCTAGAAAACCTTAGAAAACCCTAAGAACTAAAAAAGCACCCCAAAAACCCTAGAAAAACGTAAAATATCCTAGAAAACCTTAGAAAACCCTAAGAATCATAGAAAACCCTAAAAAAGCTAAAAGATACTAGAAAACCCTAAAAAACACTAAAAGTCCTAGAAAACCCTAAAAAATACTAAAAACCCTAAAAAACCCTAAAAAATCCTAAAAATCCTAGAAAACCCTAAAAAACCTAAGAAAAAACCTATAAAATCCTAAAAAACCTAAAAAAACCTAAAAAACTTTAGAAATCCCTAGAAAACCCTAGAAAACCCTAACAATCCTAGAAAATCCTAAAAAACTCAAGAAAATCCTAAAAAATACTAAAAATCCTAGAAAACCCTAAAAAATCCTAAAAAACCTAAAAAACCCCGTGAAAACCCTAAAAAATCCTAAAAACTCTAGAAAAACCCTATAATATCTTAGAATATCCTAGAAAACCCAAAAAACCCTAAAAGCCCTTAGAAAATCCTAAAAACCCCTAAATACCCTAGAAAACCATAAAAAACTTTAGAAAACCCTAGAAAATCCTAAAAACCCCTAAATACCCTAGAAAACCATAAAAAACTTTAGAAAACCCTAGAAAATCCTAAAAATCCTAAAAAATACAAAAAGAACTTTAAAAGACCCTAGAAAACCCTAAAATCCTAGAAAACACCAAAAAACTACAAAACTTAGAAAATGCTACAAAACCGTAGAAAACCTAAAAAAGGCCTAGAAATCCCTAAAAAAGCATAGAAAACGCTAAAAACACTAGAAAACCCTAAAAAACTCTAACAACTCTAGAAAATCCAAAAAAACTCAAGAAAACCCAAAAAAAAACTATTAGAACTCTAAAAAAGCCTAAAAAAACCCCAAAAAACCCTAGAAAACCTTTAAATATCCTAGAAAACCCTAAGAATCATAGAAAATCCTAAAAAAGCTTAAAGATACTAGAAAACCCTAAAAACACTAAAAATCCTAGAAAACCCTAAAAAACACTAAAAACCCTAAAAAACCCTAGAAAATCCTAAAAATCCTAGAAAACCCTAAAAAACCTAAGAAAAAACCTATAAAACCTATAAAAAACACTAAAAACCCTAAAAAACCCTAGAAAATCCTAAAAATCCTAGAAAACCCTAAAAAACCTAAGAAAAAACCTATAAAATCCTAAAAAACTTAAAAGAACCTAAAAAACTTTAGAAATCCCTAAAAACCCTAGAAAACCCTAGAAAACCCTAACAACCCTGGAAAATCCTAAAAAACTCAAGAAAACCCTAAAAAATACTAAAAATCCTAGAAAACCCTAAAAAATCCTAAAAAACCTAAAAAAACCCCTTGAAAACCCTAAAAAATCCTAAAAACTCTAGAAAAACCCTATAATATCTTAGAATATCCTAGAAAACCCAAAAAACCCTAAAAGCCCTTAGAAAACCCTAAAAACCCTAGAAAACCATAAAAAACTTTAGAAAACCCTAGAAAATCCTAAAATCCTAAAAAATCCAAAAAAAACTTTAAAAGACCCTAGAAAACCCTAAAAATCCTAGAAAACACCAAAAAACTACAAAACTTAGAAAACGCTACAAAACCGTAGAAAACCTTAAAAAGGCCTAGAAATCCCTAAAAAAGCATAGAAAACGCTAAAAACACTAGAAAACCCTAAAAAACTCTAACAACTCTAGAAAATCCAAAAAAAAACTCAAGAAAACCCTAAAAAAACTCTTAGAACTCTAAAAAAGCCTAAAAAACCCCAAAAACCCTAGAAAACCGTAAAATATCCTAGAAAACCTTAGAAAACACTAAGAATCATAGAAAACCCTAAAAAAGCTAAAAGATACTAGAAAACCCTAAAAAACACTAAAAGTCCTAGAAAACCCTAAAAAACACTAGAAAATCCTAAAAACCCTAGAAAATCCAAAAAACCCTAGAAAACCCTAAAAAACTCTAACAACTCTAGAAAATCCTAAAAAACTCAAGAAAACCCTAAAAAACTCTTAGAACTCTAAAAAAGCCTAACAAACCCCAAAAAAACCTAGAAAACCGTAAAATATCCTAGAAAACCTTAGAAAACCCTAAGAATCATAGAAAATCCTAAAAAAGCTAAAAACCCCAAAAAACCCTAGAAAACCGTAAAATATCCTAGAAAATCTTAGAAACCCTAAGAATCATAGAAAACCCTAAAAAAAGCTAAAAGATACTAGAAAACTTTAAAAAACACTAAAAATCCTAGAAAACCCTAAAAAACACTAAAAACCCTAAAAAACCCTAGAAAATCCTAAAAATCCTAAAAAAACCTTAGAAAACCTAAGAAAAAATCGATAAAATCCTAAAAAACCTAAAAAAACCTAAAAAACTTTGGAAATCCCTAAAAAACCCTAGAAAATCCTAGAAAACCCTAACAACCCTAGAAAATCCTAAAAAACTCAAGAAAACCCTAAAAAATACTAAAAATCCTAGAAAACCCTAAAAAAATCCTAAAAAACCTAAAAAACCTCTTGAAAACCCTAAAAAATCCTAA
>NW_015496216.1:11001-12098 GCF_000816755.2 Arachis ipaensis
AACTCTAGAAAATCCAAAAAAACTCAAGAAAACCCTAAAAAAACTCTTAGAACTCTAAAAAAGCCTAAAAAATCCCAAAAAACCCTAGAAAACCGTAAAATATCCTAGAAAACCTTAGAAAACCCTAAGAATCATAGAAAACCCTAAAAAACACTAAAAGTCCTAGAAAACCCTAAAAAATACTAAAAACCTTAAAAAACCCTAGAAAACCCTAAAAACCCTAGAAGACCCTAAAAAACTCTAACAACTCTAGAAAATCCTAAAAAACTCAAGAAAACCCTAAAAAACTCTTAGAACTCTAAAAAAGCCTAACAAACCCCAAAAAATCCTAGAAAATCGAAAAATATCCTAGAAAATCTTAGAAAACCCTAAGAATCATAGAAAATCCAAAAAAAGCTAAAAGATACTAGAAAACCCTAAAAAACACTAAAAATCCTAGAAAACCCTAAAAAACACTAAAAACCCTAAAAAAACCCTAGAAAATCCTAAAAATCCTAGAAAACCTTAGAAAACCCTAAGAATCATAGAAAACCCTAAAAAAGCTAAAAGATACTAGAAAACCCTAAAAAACACAAAAAATCCAAGAAAATCCTAAAAAATACTAAAAATACTAGAAAACCCTAAAAATCCTAGAAAACCCCTAAAAAACCTAAAAAAAACATATAAAATCCTAAAAAACCCTAAAAACCCTAAAAAACTTTAGAAATCCCTAAAAAACCCTAGAAAACCTAGAAAACCCTAAAAACTGTAGAAAATATTAAAAAACTCAAGAAAACCCTAAAAACAGTAAAAACCCTAAAAAACTCTAAAAAATCCTAAAAACCCTAGAAAAACCCTAAAAAATCCTAAAATCTCTAGAAAAACCCTAGAAAATCCTAGAAAATCCTAGAAAACCCAAAAAATCCTAAAAGTCCTAGAAAACCCTAAAAACCCTAGAAAACCATAAAAAACTTTAGAAAACCCTAGAAAATGCTAAAAATCCTAAAAAATCCAAAAAAACTATAAAAGACCCTAGTAAACCCTAAAAATCCTAGAAAACACCAAAAAACTACAAAACTTAGAAAACGCTACAAAACCGTAGAAAACCTAAAAAAGGC
>NW_015496217.1:0-432 GCF_000816755.2 Arachis ipaensis
TCCTTCATAAAGGTAGGGTTATCAATTTTAGGAATAAGCACAATCAGAGTTTCCATGATGCTAGGATTTAAGAACTCTCCCTAAAAAGCGCTCCGGACAATATTCCAAATCTCAGTGCCTACTATCTCCCAATATTCTTTAAAAAAATAAGCTTAAAAGCCATCTGGACCAGGAGCCTTAAAAGGGCTCATACTGAATACTGCTGACTTGACTTCCGCAAAAGAGACAGGGTCAATTAACCTAGCACAAGCCTCAGTGCTTAGAGTGGGCATCGGAACATCCCCTAAACAATCAACCTCAACCTCTTCCGTTGTACCAAAGAGATTCTTGTAAAAAGAGAGGGCTTCATCTTGGAGAATATCTGGATCAGTAGACCAAGACCCATCTTTAACATATAATCCATGTACTCTATTATGGTTTCTACGCACCAAA
>NW_015496217.1:7644-11485 GCF_000816755.2 Arachis ipaensis
CAAAATAATTTGCTATTTAATATATAAATATTTTAGAAAATAAATTGTATTCGATCTGCTTTCTATATTAAGACCATCATATTCATTTTTTCATATTACATCATCGAAATTATAAACACATAATAAAGTCATGAAAAAGTTGATTACCATAAAAGAGTTAAAAAAATATTTATTATTAAAATACTTTTGTTCATAAATGTAATCAAACTAAAATAAGAAAAAAAATACTTAAACTAAAACAAAGAAAGCCTTTAAAAAGGTCAAATATCATGAATAAAATAAAATGTACTAACTAATTCACCTAAAAATTCATTAATCTAAATCAGAAAATACATATACTCCTAACATCAATCACTTGTGTTATCATCCTCATCATCACTAGAGCCTGTCCCAAGCTCATCTTCTGCAGGATCAGACAAGGTTGAAGGAAATAGGAGATTCAACTTTTTATACAAAGCATGAATTGTCTTTTTGGTAGAACCAATTCTTTTCTGTTGAACCTTTACTTGACGTCCTTGATCTTTTAACTTGTGCTTAACATCATTCAACTTAACATTTTGCTCTAACCACTGGAGAATACATAAATCAAAATAAAATGTTAAATTCAAAGACATTGGCAAATGATAGAAAAAGAAAAGTGTTAATAGAGTTGAAGGAAAATTACTAACAGTGTTAATAGGATCAAGAGTTTGTATTGAATCAACAACCATAGCACGAGAGGAAAGAAGCTGAGCTTTCTTCCATATGTCCTGAAAATTAAATTAAGATAAAAAAATATACAAGCTAAGTATCTAGACTTCACTCGCAAGTTAAGGCTATTACATGAAATAATCGCTTAATAGGACCCAGACAATAACTTCAATAAAAATTCATGTATAAAACAGAAAATAATATAGCAAGAAGAATGCTAGCAGCAAAACTAATCAGAAAAAATCCATATTTCCACCTCAATATCAATATTTAAATATAAATATATATCTAATTTAATCCTAAGGCGTTCTGCTCTATTACCAATTTGCTCAAGGCTCTGTCACATGACACAAAATAAAATAAATGCAACCAAATTAGAGAAGGTTAACTGACTCTAAACCCAAAGCACAGTCACAAATCAAATGTTAAACTTCAGTGCCCACATCAGGAAAATCAAATATTATCCCAAACTACAATACCAGGATGCAGGAAAGAAACCCAATAAAAGCTAACCTCTTCACCAGACACATATAAAACTCGAGACGATTTTCCTTCCCTGCAACCCTTTGCTATCATTGTTGCCATCTTCCAATCAAATTGTGACAATAAAAGAAACCATTAGTGGTAAGAGTTTTTGTATCCTCTTAATTTAAAAGAAATCAAATTGATGAACTCCTCCCAACTCCAATCAGCAAAATCTGAAACAAGATAGATAATAATAACATTACAATCCACAAGATCAATTCTGTTACAAGTGAGCCAATCATTTCACTTCATTTGTATCCTCTTAATTTATTTTGTGGCATTGCGGATGCGATCCAGAAAGAATTTATTGTATAAATATTGCTCTCATAAAATTTTAGTACCAGAAATAAAATCTCTCACACAAGGACATATTTATAAAGTTTAAATTTGATGCACTTTCAGGTTAAGCAATTTTAGACATGCATTCAATTAGGTAAAGTCACCTAGCAAAAGTAAACTACTTTTTTACATTGATTGTAGAAACCAACAAGCTTAGTATCTTTCAACTTGTATAACTTTTACTACAAAACTTCAATTAGGCTAAAGTTTGGTTTGAAAACTCCTAACTTATCTAGCAACACGTGTGTCTTGGTTGCAACCTGATTGCTATTCAATTATAAGAGTTACAAGCATTGGAAGTTGATGCATAACTTGCTAAAAATGGGTTCTTTTCACCTTAAACCATTAACTTTCAAAAATTCACAACTCCCAATCCTTAACTCCTAAAATTTTGAAGTTTTAGAATAATAAACCAAGTTAATCAAATTTTAAAAGAAAATTAGTTTCACTCCAAAACTCAGCTCGTAGGAGTCGCAGTACAACTAATAAGTTGCTGCCCTATTTGAACTTTTCTGCTGCATGACAGATTTATCAGCCTAATTTTAAAAATTCGCCATAAATTGTGTATTTAACGAAAAGGCCTCAAATTTTTCAGTCTAGCACCACATATTCCCAAGTTTAATTCAGACTTAGTCCCATACAATTCTGATCATCACAGAATTAGTTATAACTTTTCAAAGTTTCTCACTTCGTTTAGAAGTAATCCAAGAAAATCAGATTTTACAATTCATCTTTGAAAAATCATAACTAATTATCTAATTAAAATAAAACCTTCAAAATTGAATATTAATAACTATACTTGTTGTAGTTCGCTTAGCTTTTAATCTCATAACATTCCAATCTCTATTAAGTTGCTAGTTCACTTTCAAAGTTGACATTTAATTTCAAAACTCGAATTTTTCAGCAAGCAATTCAACATCTGAAATTCAATCCTTTAAACATTCTCTAAACCCAATTCCAATCAATCATCAACTAAATCCATCACCGATACAATAATCATATAACAACTCAACAGCAACAAATCCAACATAATCCATCAAAATTTAGAATTTTCATCAATCACTCATCAACAATTCATTTTCCACTCATGATCAATCAATTCCAAAAAATCCACAATTTCAATCAATTCACAGCCACAATTCAACATCCACACAACCAATCAATTACTCATAATAATTCAACCTATTTGCAGTTATTCAATAAACTTTATGAGCATTCTTAAATTAAAACCATTTAAAATTTAAACCCCCTACCTCGATGTCGCAATCGTATTATTTAACGCAAAAAGTCCCTTTATCCCCAATCGTGGCAGCAGCAGCGACAATTTCAACGTAACCGGGACAGAGCCAGTGACACCAACTATGATCACACTCGCAGCAACAATTTCGACATTTCCGGCAGAACACAGCAGTACTAAAACAACGATATTGGATACTGTAATTAGAATAAGAATATAACAGAGAAACAATGCTAAACAGAACAAGAGTGGAAGCATTACAGGGTTTTAAACGGGAGAATCGATGTCAGAATGAAAAGGATGGCGCAACAACTTGTCTTCTCTGGTGACAAGCTTCAACTGTGATAATTCCAGCAAACTCAATAGAGTCAAGAATATCAGAAGCAAGCGCAGGGTTGTTACAGAGCAAATAAGGTTCAGAGATGGTGATTATGGTAGCTAGGCACGATTAACTCACCATGAATTCCGGCGGCGACCAGGAATTCCAGCGGCGACAAAGGAATGGCTCCTCCTCTGTTGCGTCACTTTCTCACACGCGTTGCTTCCTTCCTTTCTGCGGTAGCATCAACGGCGACCTCCTCTCCCTATTTGGTTCTTCCCAACAATGGTGGCGACTTCCATCAACGGCAGCGGCGGCAAGGCGCAGCGACGGCGGCAATGAAGACGAGCTCCTCTTCCTCGCGTCGCGTCTGTATCCCTCAACGCCTCTGCAAAGAAAATCTCTCTCTCCTCTGGTGCCTCAACGACAACGGTGACAGCAGTAAGGACCCAGCCGTGTCGTCCCCTCCTCTCTTCCCCTCTTCTCCCTCGAGCTCCCCCTTCTCCCTTCTCTGTTTCCCCTTTCTCCCTCACTTACTGAGTGTTGTGTGCATGTGTTTAGAGATTTAGTGTAGTAAATTGAGAAATTTGGGATATTAGGGTTTTTATTAGAAATTTTTAGGATTAGAGTAAAATATATATGAGTAATATAACAATTTTATAAAATATTTGAAATAAAATAATAATTTAGAAATCAAATATAATACTATAAGGATTACTTTCAAAACGCAT
>NW_015496217.1:11614-12080 GCF_000816755.2 Arachis ipaensis
AAATTTCTTAAATTAAATTATATAATACTTCTATTACTGAATTTTAGTTTCAAATTATATGAAATAACCAATTATAAAAATTACACAAGAATTGTAATTAACTTAACTCAAAATATTTAATAAAACTAATCTAATTATTTTTAATTGTTCAATTTCTAAAAATAAAGAGTGAAGGGCTCGGAGAGAGGGCTGGGTGCGAGAGTTCTCATAGCAGTGATGAAGATGAAGGGTGGGGTGGCGAAAAGCCTTTGATGTATTCATTTGTATTTTCTTTTTTTAATTTTTAATATTTCTTAATCTTACATTGAAAAAGTATATGATTTTTTTTATTTTACGTGATTTTTTTATTCTTATTTATTATTTGTATTATTTTTTTAGAAGATTGGATATAATTTATTTTTAAGTTTTTATATATGTGATTCTTTTAGATACACTTTGTCTTAAATTTTGAATTATTATAACGTAA
>NW_015496218.1:0-1957 GCF_000816755.2 Arachis ipaensis
AAAAAAAAGTAAAATAAGTCTAAGGCTCACCTTTCGATTGAGAAAGCAGGAGTTGCTGGATATGAGGTAAAAGAGATTGAATTAGGAGACTACCTAAGACATTGAGTCCCCTTAAGTCAAAAACATATAAAGGATTTGTATCAACCCATACATTATTATTGTCAATGACTGGCTTCCTCTTTGTTCCTACCTTGATACCAAGGTTATAATTAGTATAACTTTTGGTGATTCTAAAGTGTTTTACATCCATTTGGAAGGGCGTTTCAACCAGTACCCGCGAAGTCTCAAAAAGCGAAGGCCGAGTGATATCGTAGTACTGTGACACAAACCATTTTTCTGTGGCAAAGGCTGTTAGGCCCCCTTGTGCTTTGTAACCTTAGCCCCCTCTTCTGTTTCAAAATAATAAGACTTTGGTGCTAAGAATAGAGCATTCTTAATTTTGTGCTCTAGCTTTAACTTCCCTAAAAGTGATGAATGGACTTCTTAACTAATCTACCCTTAGTGCAGACATCGGTAACTGTGCTCTTTTGGTTGATACCAAACCCGCCATAAAGAGAGTTCATAAGGATCTTATAGTTATAGATATAGTCCAAGGCTTCATTTCCTGATTCCTTACTTTTTTGTCTGCTCTCAGATAGGGAGCTAACAAAGCTTACAAATGGACTTTCCATCAGATTCTCAAAGAGATAGCCACTGAGAGGGAGCCCATAATTGACCCGGGTAGCCAAGGCTTCTTGCATATTTGAATTCCTCACTGTAGTAAACTCCAATGAATTCCCCGGTTGGGAAGATTAAAGTGTTATTTTTGTCCCGATAGGGTAGAAAGGGAAAGCTATCTCTAAGCGATAGTACTTGGACAAGTAACATATGCTTCAATAAAGCCAAACATATTATCTAAATCCATACCTGTTAAATTCCTGTACCATTTTGGCTCACCTCCGGGCATTGGCAAAGTCTTCATGACAAATGGATATAAAGAATTAACGTCATAGTAAAAGAGATTCTCCCCATGTGGTTTATACACATCAGAATGCCCCCCATAATAACCACGACGAATGAAGGTGTCTTGCACCTGACTTGCTTGGGATATGGATAGGAAAAGTCTTAGGATCGTAAAACTTTTTACGAAAGATTGTTAGAGCCAGTGAGGAAAGGGTTATCTTGCTTTCTATGTCCACCTTGTACAGCTTCCAATATATCTCTTGAGCTTTTTGCATTACACCTCCAAGGAGAAGGATGTCCTGCTTCATATAGTCTAATAAGCTTTCTTTCATACTTGCCAGATTTGACAGTCTCACCTCTTCATATGGGATAGAGCCTTTCGGGCCTAGACCCGGTCATAGATTCTTAGCTAAGTCGCTAAGTTTGCCAGGGAGTAGATTCAAGGAGTCTCTGAAGCGGAATAACATCTTCTTACCAGAATAGACAGCTAACTCGTAAAGCCTATTGTTTGTTCCTCATCAGTGCTTTTAGCTTGTAGCTCTTGTAATGACATGCTAGGTGCTTAAGCAAGATAATTCCATCGAATCTAGAGAAGTTGTGGAAGTAAATAGTTCTAGTTAAAGTAGATTGTTCTTGTCTAACAATCGTTGATATCCTTAATACCAAGTCATTAAGTACCTTTTGACTCCTTTCTTCAAAGGAATCCAAGATTCTAGAGTAGTCTTCACTGAAGTCGACCTGTAAACCATATTCGAAGTCAAGGAATCAATAGTAGCAAGTCTCTTTCGACTCTACAAAGTATGAAATCAATCCCTTATTCCGCCTAACAGGAGGAATCAAGCCTGGGGCGAAAGCAGCTGATGGATGAGTAGGCTTCCCCTCCAGCATCTGCTCTCTAGTTAAGTAAGGTGAAAACATCGATTGAATTAGTAGAAAACTGCCTTAGTTAGAAGGTAAGATGATCCGATAGTAGCTAGAGGCAAAGCCTTGGATTCCATTCCAATTCTCCCCCCTT
>NW_015496218.1:4485-4711 GCF_000816755.2 Arachis ipaensis
GGAAGTGAAGATCTGAGATTGCATTACACGATCTAAAAGAGCGAAAGTACAAGCCTAGGAAGAGTGGTCGAGATGATTGTTTGTTAGTTCTAAGAGGCTTCCAGGCCGTCAATAGAGGTAGTCGTACGAATCCATATCTTTTTCCTGTCTGCTTACATATAGTCAGTAGCATAGGGCAAATCTATTCATTTGTACTCGTCTACTAATGCCGGTCGGATTAGCTACA
>NW_015496218.1:5997-7021 GCF_000816755.2 Arachis ipaensis
TCAGTTAAACCTCACTCAATTCTAAGCTCGAAATCTTGACCCGATCTGGAAATGCTTATCTTATATGGCACCATAGGTCTTAGTTTCGTTTCCTATATGCGCTTTCGTTCTAGCTGGTCGTTCTAGCCGTTGATCTGTTACCTCCCTTTCTTGCTGTCAATAGCCCTTTCAAGAAGGTTAAAGCAACCGCGGAATAAGCACAGGTGAGGCAGGCAAGGACGGTGGTAAGCTCCTTCTTTAAGTCTTATCTTCGGCATCGTACGTAAAGGCCGATCTCCCTTTGCTCTTTCCTTCCAATCCAAAGCGTAAAGGCCAATCGCCCCCATCTTACTTCCTTTGTCTCTTGCTGCTGGAAGTCGAATAAAAGTATTAAGAAGTAAGCTAAGGTCCGGTGCTTTCCGGTCTACTGAATCAGAGCCTACTTCAAAGCAAAGGGAAAGAACGACAGAGTCACTGACCAACTGAGACGGAGAGAGGCCAACGAACCGCTAAGATCGAATGGAACTGTCTTTGATGGCAACAGATATTTAAAGTGTGCAGTGAGGGTGGTTGTAAATCACTATAGAAAGTCTTCTCTTAAGAGTCCCATGCATAACCATGCATAATTTGTTGGTAAACAACCAAAACTCAAACTCGAAGAATTCATTCTTTACTAGCAGGAAGGGGCTTAGGCTTAGGGCGAAGCTTCTTATTTTCTTGCCCAGCGTTAGGAGGGTCTTTCTCCATTCCTTTCGTGAAACCTGATCTAATCTAAATTTCGTCGTAAATCGTAAATAAGGAGACCTTCGCTAAGCATGTCAACGTCCGTACGGGAGCGGATTGCCGATGGNAGCAACTGTGAAGCTTACTATTGCATAAGAGAGAGCTCTTTCTTTAGCACTGGCTTTTTTTCTTGTATGAGGACTCTTTACGCACTGAGACTTTCCTCGAAAAAAGCGGCTTCTACTTTCTTTTATCGTAGATAGCTAATATGAGTAGGAAATATTTCAAAGAAATTTATTGAATTTTCCAATAAATAGTTTTA
>NW_015496218.1:8747-8918 GCF_000816755.2 Arachis ipaensis
AACGCATTCAGTTATCTTTCAAAGAGCTTATTCGAGAACAACCTATTCTAAAATTGGAATTTGAAAACAGCTTCTTTTAGGGATGACTATTCTGCAGCGGTAATTGCAAACAGAAAGGGAGCACCGCTTACTCAAGCACTAGTACCGTCTAAGCATCCCACAGCTGATGAA
>NW_015496218.1:10663-10820 GCF_000816755.2 Arachis ipaensis
AGCACTAGGCTAGTCACTTATTATACTAGTTTAGACTAGTCTCGATTCCTCAAGGTTCTACGAGCTGTAATAGTCGTTGAAAAACCTCCCGTCCCGAGTGGGCTTAAGCCATGCCTTTACTAAAGAATTCTCGCCATCTCAGATAAAATCTAGTGTG
>NW_015496218.1:11677-12074 GCF_000816755.2 Arachis ipaensis
CAATCTGAAGTGGCAGAACGCCCACTATAATTTAAATTCCTATGAAAAACAAATAATATACATACAATATAGTACAAAACATTTGATTTCTAGGAATTTCACAACAAAGTGTACTATGGAGGATGTGGCTCAATTGATGGATATACAGTTCGCAGGTGCATATGATTGGACTAAATGGTTATCAACTAATGATATGCATGATCTTAAAGAAAAGCTATTAGATGGTAAATACCAATTTCCCTCTCCTAGGCTCATTAGGGCTGATGAACATAATGCTAATAAGAATCCAGATAATTTTCACCGTACTATCTTTCCCGCTCGCCTTATGGTGAACGGGCGTACTCATGATTATGATCTATATTGTCTTATTTGGGAGCCCCAAGAGGAGCTGATAGCT
>NW_015496219.1:0-205 GCF_000816755.2 Arachis ipaensis
AAAGTTCTAGTCCAAGTCATGAGTCATGCATCATCCAATTTATCATATACTTCATGCAAAATCCTCATGAAATCATGTAAAGCGCACAATGTATGCTTGAATGAAGATGTAAGTGAATATCTACCCCCAAACTAGCTTATTTTCTAAGAAAATGCATGAAACTACCCTAAAAACAGTAAAGAAAAGGTCAGTGAAACTGGCCAAA
>NW_015496219.1:1802-2613 GCF_000816755.2 Arachis ipaensis
CATATTGGGCATCAGTCGATGGTGCCTCTCGTTGAAGGCATGCTGCTTCTGAGCACACCTTAGGTCGTATGTCGGTTGATACTCGAGGGAGAGGTAGCATCACTCCGCATATTGTTATTGATCGAGTTCATGTTGATATACTACTAACTAAGTCGAGTGATCTTGACTTAAACGTGGGGATGCAGGCAGTTATTAACGAGTATAACCTTGGTGTGGCTGCTCTAGCAAAGGCAGGTGGGTTAGGTATGGAAAAGGGAAAGGTAGGTGGGTCAAGTACGTCAGAGGTTGGTATTTCAGATCGAGGTCATCCGTATAACCTACGGACAGAGATCAATCCACCAGATAAGTTTACTCTGTCGGGATGGCATAAGTTGATAAACATAGGGTTGAAGTGGATGGCTAGATAAAAGTAAGCAAGCGTTTTAGTTTTTATTAAAATTTGATATAAGTTTATTGCACTTTATTCATTTAAATACATGTATAAATTTTTGTTTCAAATTTTTGTAATAATAGAAACTTTTTGCTACATTAGTTCAAATATGTTAAAATATAAAATTAACTTGAAAATGCAAATACATAATTTAAATACAACAACCAACAAAGACTTACAAACCACCATTGCCACTAACCCCACTCGGTCCAGTGCGCTGAGGACATCGACTACAGCTATGACCCTATCTACCGCAAAGACAACATATCAGAGGACCATGCATTTCCTGTGAGTCTATTTCATTCAGGTAGCGAGTCGATTTGGGATAACCTTTTGACATTTGCCTCATGGTAGGATTAGCGCGTTCGCGCATAAAACATC
>NW_015496219.1:9882-10155 GCF_000816755.2 Arachis ipaensis
AGGATGGATTCAAGCACAAGCCACCTTGATGAGGAGCTCCCCATAAGTCCAACTTAAGGATAATAAACAAAAGTGCTAGGTAGGAGACACCCCACCATGGTAATATCCTTTCATTTTTCTCTTTTTACATATTGGTAAAATAGGTTTAATTTCATATTTTGATTAATTTGTTAAGTTTGTTTGGTAGTTCAGTGTGTTAAATAAGGTTTTTTGGTATTTTGGTAGTTGTTTGGAGGTTTGGAATGCTTGGTTTGGTGCAAAAACATAGAAAAA
>NW_015496219.1:11820-12064 GCF_000816755.2 Arachis ipaensis
AAGATATCATGGACAAAGACCATTCTACAATGCATACCAAGCAAATAGACATGGTGGATAACCTTGTAGTTACCAACAAGTTCCACCCTGTGCTTATAGGCCATCCTCTCAACATAACTTCCAACCACCACACTCACAAGCTTCTTTTCACCATTCGCCACCTTACGATCCTCATTTACCCCGATTCCAATCCAATTACTCCCAAACACCACCACTTCCCAATGTACCACGTCCAAATCCAGCA
>NW_015496220.1:0-12049 GCF_000816755.2 Arachis ipaensis
CCGTAAGGCAGGCAATTACCCCGAGCCTAGAAACGTCGACAAATCCAAATACTGCACTTTTCACCAGAAGCATGGTCATACCACTGATGAATGCATAATTGCTAAGGATCTACTGGAACGGTTGGCACGACAAGGTCATCTTGATAAATTTATTGCAGGTCATATTCAAAGGAGAACGGCATCCAACTCCGAGCAACCCTCAACAGGACAATCATCAAAAGAAAAAGACAAAGCCCCGGCTCAACCAAGGGGAGTGATCAATTGTATTTCCGGAGGTTACGCCGGAGGGGGAAGTACAAGCTCGGCCAGAAAACGAACGTATCGAGCTATGTTAGCAGTCGACGCTGACCATAATTCTGCGCCAATCCCAGATGTACCCGAGCTGACCTTTCGTTCCACCGACTTCAATTCCAAACACACAAACTATGATGACCCTGTGGTCGTCTCTATCCAGCTTGGAGACCTTATTGTTCGGAAGGCATTACTCGACCCAGGGAGTAGTGCTGATGTACTTTTCTTTACAACTTTTCAAAAGATGAAATTAAGCACTAACATTTTGCAGCCATATTCAGGAGACTTGGTCGGATTCTCAGGAGAGCGAGTACCCGTCCTGGGATCCGCATGGTTACAAACTACACTAGGCGAGCAACCATTGTCCAGAACACAGGATATTCAATACCTAGTCGTAGACTGTTTTAGCCCTTATAATGTTATCCTAGGGAGACCTTTTTTAAACAGATTCGCTGCTATTGTTTCTACTTATCACCTCTGTGTCAAGTTTCCTGTGCAGGATAACGTTGTTGCAACCATACATGGTGATTTGCAAGAAGCTCGGCAATGCTACAACGTAAGCTTGAAACCCATCAGAAGAAACACCGAAACTCGGATCAACTCAATTCAATCCGGAGCACCAAATTTGACAGAATTAGACCCAAGAGCCGACTTTCAGGAACGTCCCCTGCCCAATGAAGATCTCCAAAAGGTCGCCTTAACCAGCGATCCTGCAAAGTTCACATTCATCGGCACATCAATGAAAAATGAGGTCAAAACAAAGATAATCAGCTTCTTATGTGCGAATGCCGACCTTTTTGCATGGACTTCAGGAGATATGCCGGGGATTAGTCCATCAGTAATAACACACAAGCTAGCCGTTAGCCCGGCAGCCCGACCAGTTTCCCAAAAAAAGAGAAACCTCGGCACCGAGAAGCGATCAGCCTCCATGACAGAAGTCAACAAACTCCTCGAAGCAAAGTTCATCCGCGAAATCAGATTCACCACGTGGTTGGCTAATGTCGTTATGGTAAAAAAGAACAACGGTAAATGGCGCATGTGCGTCGACTTTACTGATTTAAATAAAGCATGTCCAAAAGATGCTTATCCTCTACCTTGCATAGATACATTAGTAGATAACTCCTGTGGTTATGATACTTTGAGTTTCATGGATGCATACTCTGGTTATAATCAGATCCTTATGCATCCATCAGACCAAGAGAAAACAGCTTTTATAACTGAAAATGGTAATTACTGCTATAATGTTATGCCTTTCGGTTTAAAGAATGCAGGGGCAACATACCAACGACTGATGAACAGAATTTTTGAGCAACAAATAGGCAGAAATATCGAGGTCTACGTCGATGACATGGTAGCCAAAACAAAGGTCGGCCAATCCCACATACACGACCTGGAAGAAATATTTTCTCAAATAAGAAAATATAACATGAGACTGAACCCCGAAAAATGCGCATTCGGTGTCAAAGGCGGAAAATTCCTCGGGTTCATTCTGACAAGTCGGGGTATCGAGGCAAACCCAGAAAAATGTCAAGCAATACTCGATATGCAGAGTCCAAAGACGACAAAAGATGTTCAACGGCTAACAGGCAGATTAGCGGCGTTGTCAAGATTCTTGCCATGCCTAGCTTTCAAATCATTCAACTTTTTCCAATGTTTAAAGAAAAATACGAAGAGCTTTTCCTGGGATGAGAAATGTGAAGAAGCATTTTTAAGCTTGAAGCATTTCCTCTCCAAACCACCTGTTTTGCAGAAACCAAAGCTCGGCGAACCATTATACCTATATTTGTCCGTCACTGAGCTAACCATTAGTTCTGCTCTTGTTACAGAAAACAACAAAGATCAGCAGCCAGTATACTTCGTGAGCAAGACACTACAAAATGCAGAACTTAGATACCCGAAACTTGAAAAGCTCGTCCTGGCACTGATATTTTCGGCAAGACGCCTCCGACCTTATTTTCAGAGTCATACAGTCATCGTTCGAACCGAACATCCACTTCGACAAATACTCTCTAAGCCTGAATTAGCAGGACGAATGACTAAATGGTCCATTGAACTCTCCGAGTTCGACATACAATTCCAACCTCGGGGATCTGTTAAATCGCAATGCCTAGCTGATTTTGTGGCAGAATTTACTAATACTTCAGCCGAGGAAAGTAGTCGGCCCTGGACGCTATTTGTTGATGGAGCTTCAAACCCCCAAGGAGCAGGAGCAGGAGTATTGCTAGAAAGCTCGGATGGTATAATCCTCGAACACTCTCTGAGGTTTTCATTCAAAGCCAGCAATAACCAAGCAGAATACGAAGCCCTCATAGCTGGGCTCAGGTTAGCAACTGATTTACATATTCATGATTTGAAGGTTTATTGTGATTCATTATTAGTCGTACAACAAGTAAATCAAACTTTCCAAACAAAAGATCCAATTCTTTCGAGGTATTTGAATATTGTTCGGAACTTGTTAAATAAGTTTTTTAAAATAGAAATTGTCCATATACCTAGAGAACAAAACCACAGGGCAGATGTCTTATCAAAATTAGCAACAACACAAGCACACACTGCTACACTTTTACAATCAACCTTAGACAAACCGAGCATTGACTCAGCAAATATTCTAAACACCTCGACTAAAGATAGTTGGCAACAACCTTACATTCAATACCTCCGCAGCGGATCTGTTCCGGAGGAGATTGAAGACAAAGGTAAATTCAGAAGACAAGCTTCTTTTTTCACCTTGATAAATAACACTCTATATAGGCGAGGTTATTCTCGACCATTATTGAAATGCCTGGATAGGTCAGAGGCCGATCTTCTCTTAGCTGAGGCTCACGAAGGAATCTGTGGCATACACTGTGGAGCTCGGAGCTTGGCGCAGAAAGCTCTCCGAGCAGGATTTTATTGGCCGACAATATGGAAGGACAGTAGGCATAAAGTTAAAACCTGTGACAACTGTCAGAAGCACTCACCGATCATTAATATGCCTGCCGAACATCTCCATCAATCAGTGGTAAGTTGGCCATTCGATCGGTGGGGAATAGACATACTCGGCCCTTTCCCCACTGCTCCGAGACAGGTAAAATTTTTGGTTGTTGCAGTAGATTACTTCTCTAAATGGATTGAGGCACAACCACTCGCAAAAATCACCTCATCACAAATAATCAGTTTTGTGTGGAAATATATAATTTGTAGATTCGGTATACCAGGCCATATCGTAACCGATAATGGTCGTCAATTTACTGATAGCACTTTCAAAGAATTCTTACAGAATTTAAAGATTAAGCAACACTTCTCTTCTGTGGAACATCCGCAATCCAACGGCCTGGCAGAAGCAGCAAATAAGATCATCCTTCAAGCATTAAAGAAAAAGCTGGACCACGCAAAAGGCTTATGGGCCGAACTTATCCCTGAAGTCTTATGGGCATACAACACAACAATCCACTCAACTACCAAAGAAACTCCCTTCAGGTTGGTCTACGGATCCGAGGCAATGATTCCAATGGAGGTGTCTCAAAGCTCTATACGAACACTAGCAGAAAATCATGAGAAAGCTCGGCAAGCAGAGCTTGACCTAATTGAAGAAATTAGGGAAACAGCGGCTATTCGGCACAGAGCTCTACAACAACAAGTAAGCCGACGATATTCTCGGAAGGTGGTCCCAAGGTCATTTAATCACGGAGACTTAGTACTTCGTAAGACTGAACAAGCCCGCCGACCTCCTTCTCATGGGAAGCTCGCCGCAGCCTGGGACGGCCCGTACCGAGTATCCGAGGTATTAGGCCGAGGAGCATACAAGTTGGAACAGTTAGATGGCACGCAAATTCCTAACACATGGAACATCAACTCTTTGAAGCAATATTACAGTTAACAGTAAGGAAACATACCAGTACTCTTTTTCCCACCTTGAGAATTTTTTTCCCAAAAAGGGTTTTTGCTCATAGGGGGTTTTAATGAGGCTGGTTCGCCTGAAACAAACTTGTACAGGTATCATTATTAATAAACATTCATTTTCTTCTACATATTTTATGTCATAAACCCCACAACAATAAACACAAACGGGGGACTTCTCTAAATCGTCCAGATATAATATTCCTATAAAAGGGAATTACTAATAAAAAGATAAGTCGCATTATCATAATACGAATGCGCAAATACTACAGTCATCAAGCCTCAAAATGGCTACATCAGAAAACCGATTAGGAAACAACAAAACCTAATCTATCAGTTTATAGCCAAACTACTGAACTACAAAATCAAAACAGAGAAACATATGCAGCAAAATAAACAGAAACATTTTTTTTCACACAAGCAAAAGGCGAACTCCTACAAAAACTAATCGGCAAGATTATCATCCCCTTCTTCAGCAGCCTCCTCATCATCTACGAGCTTCCCGCCTTGAATCACTTTACCAGGATCCATGGCACCGAAATCACCATCAGGAGCAAGGAACTTTGCTTGATTAACAGCTCGCTCAAAGCCCTCTGCAAAAGCATCCAAGATATCACCCTGCTTGTTATCTTCAAATTGCTTCATCTTCGCAGACAGCTCGATCATCCGATCATTCACAATCGACAGGTCATTTTCTTTCTCTTTCAATAAAACAGAAATTCTCTCATGACATTCTCTTTCAACTTTAAGATCGGTCTCAGCCTCTGATAATTTTTTCTTCAAATCCTTAACGGTCACCTCACTCAGCACTAATTGATTTTTTAATTCAGCAAACTTCGAAACTTCAGATAATTCCTTTTGGTGTTTTTTCTCCTGACTACGACCAATACTGGCCAATCGAAATCCCAAGACCTGATATATTAAAACCAACACATGTCAAACGAAAAAGGAAAACAGGAACGCACAAACCATCACACATCTTACACACAAATTACCTGCAGGTATTGGTCAACACCTATATCGCCAACTCCTTCTACCCTACTTTTATCCGCCACAGATTGAACAATTTCATCGGCCACAACACTAAAGGGGAATTTCTTGTTCCATACCGAGGAATTCTCCTCCTCCTCCTCAAAAGAGTGCAGCCTCTCTTGCTTTAAAATAAAGTTCGGCAAGTCATCGAGTTGCAATTTCTCCTCTCCAACCCCTCCCTCATTTTCAGTAACTGCATCCGATTTCCTTTTTTTGAAAATGATCCCCTTTTTCTTCGGTAGCGGTTGATCAACCTCAGCCCCACCATCCGCTTTTTCAGCATTTGATGAGGATCCCTCAAAATTCTTCGCTTTAAATCGGGACCTCAGACTCGAGGCAGTTACACCAGGAAAATTACCAGCTGCAAATTTCACGAAAAACCAGTGAACCAAGTAGCAAAATTTAAAAAAAAAAAAAAAAGCATTCGGTGTCAAAGGCGGAAAATTCCTCGGGTTCATTCTGACAAGTCGGGGTATCGAGGCAAACCCAGAGAAATGTCAAGCAATACTCGATATGCAGAGTCCAAAGACGACAAAAGATGTTCAACGGCTAACAGGCAGATTAGCGGCGTTGTCAAGATTCTTGCCATGCCTAGCTTTCAAATCATTCAACTTTTTCCAATGTTTAAAGAAAAATACGAAGAGCTTTTCCTGGGATGAGAAATGTGAAGAAGCATTTTTAAGCTTGAAGCATTTCCTCTCCAAACCACCTGTTTTGCAGAAACCAAAGCTCGGCGAACCATTATACCTATATTTGTCCGTCACTGAGCTAACCATTAGTTCTGCTCTTGTTACAGAAAACAACAAAGATCAGCAGCCAGTATACTTCGTGAGCAAGACACTACAAAATGCAGAACTTAGATACCCGAAACTTGAAAAGCTCGTCCTGGCACTGATATTTTCGGCAAGACGCCTCCGACCTTATTTTCAGAGTCATACAGTCATCGTTCGAACCGAACATCCACTTCGACAAATACTCTCTAAGCCTGAATTAGCAGGACGAATGACTAAATGGTCCATTGAACTCTCCGAGTTCGACATACAATTCCAACCTCGGGGATCTGTTAAATCGCAATGCCTGGCTGATTTTGTGGCAGAATTTACTAGCACTTCATCCGATGAAAGAAGTCGGCTCTGGACACTATTTGTAGATGGAGCTTCAAACCCTCAAGGGGCAGGAGCAGGAGTACTGCTAGAAAGCTCGGATGGTATAATCCTCGAACACTCTCTGAGGTTTTCATTCAAAGCCAGCAATAACCAAGCAGAATACGAAGCCCTCATAGCTGGGCTCAGGTTAGCAACTGATTTACATATTCATGATTTGAAGGTTTATTGTGATTCATTATTAGTCGTACAACAAGTAAATCAAACTTTCCAAACAAAAGATCCAATTCTTTCGAGGTATTTGAATATTGTTCGGAACTTGTTAAATAAGTTTTTTAAAATAGAAATTGTCCATATACCTAGAGAACAAAATCATAGGGCAGATGTCTTATCAAAATTAGCAACAACACAAGCACACACTGCTACACTTTTACAATCAACCTTAGACAAACCGAGCATTGACTCAGCAAATATTCTAAACACCTCGACTAAAGATAGTTGGCAACAACCTTACATTCAATACCTCCGCAGCGGATCTGTTCCGGAGGAGATTGAAGACAAAGGTAAATTCAGAAGACAAGCTTCTTTTTTCACCTTGATAAATAACACTCTATATAGGCGAGGTTATTCTCGACCATTATTGAAATGCCTGGATAGGTCAGAGGCCGATCTTCTCTTAGCTGAGGCTCACGAAGGAATCTGTGGCATACACTGTGGAGCTCGGAGCTTGGCGCAGAAAGCTCTCCGAGCAGGATTTTATTGGCCGACAATATGGAAGGACAGTAGGCATAAAGTTAAAACCTGTGACAACTGCCAGAAGCACTCACCGATCATTAATATGCCTGCCGAACATCTCCATCAATCAGTGGTAAGTTGGCCATTCGATCGGTGGGGAATAGACATACTCGGCCCTTTCCCCACTGCTCCGAGACAGGTAAAATTTTTGGTTGTTGCAGTAGATTACTTCTCTAAATGGATTGAGGCACAACCACTCGCAAAAATCACCTCATCACAAATAATCAGTTTTGTGTGGAAATATATAATTTGTAGATTCGGTATACCAGGCCATATCGTAACCGATAATGGTCGTCAATTTACTGATAGCACTTTCAAAGAATTCTTACAGAATTTAAAGATTAAGCAACACTTCTCTTCTGTGGAACATCCGCAATCCAACGGCCTGGCAGAAGCAGCAAATAAGGTCATCCTTCAAGCATTAAAGAAAAAGCTGGACCACGCAAAAGGCTTATGGGCCGAACTTATCCCTGAAGTCTTATGGGCATACAACACAACAATCCACTCAACTACCAAAGAAACTCCCTTCAGGTTGGTCTACGGATCCGAGGCAATGATTCCAATGGAGGTGTCTCAAAGCTCTATACGAACACTAGCATAAAATCATGAGAAAGCTCGGCAAGCCGAGCTTGACCTCGTTGAAGAAATTAGGGAGACAGCGGCTATTCGGCACAGAGCTCTACAACAACAAGTAAGCCGACGATATTCTCGGAAGGTGGTCCCAAGGTCATTTAATCACGGAGACTTAGTACTTCGTAAGACTGAACAAGCCCGCCGACCTCCTTCTCATGGGAAGCTCGCCGCAGCCTGGGACGGCCCGTACCGAGTATCCGAGGTATTAGGCCGAGGAGCATACAAGTTGGAACAGTTAGATGGCACGCAAATTCCTAACACATGGAACATCAACTCTTTGAAGCAATATTACAGTTAACAGTAAGGAAACATACCAGTACTCTTTTTCCCACCTTGAGAATTTTTTTCCCAAAAAGGGTTTTTGCTCATAGGGGGTTTTAATGAGGCTGGTTCGCCTGAAACAAACTTGTACAGGTATCATTATTAATAAACATTCATTTTCTTCTACATATTTTATGTCATAAACCCCACAAAAATAAACACAAACGGGGGACTTCTCTAAATCGTCCAGATATAATATTCCTATAAAAGGGAATTACTAATAAAAGATAAGTCGCATTATCATAATACGAATGCGCAAATACTACAGTCATCAAGCCTCAAAATGGCTACATCAGAAAACCGATTAGGAAACAACAAAACCTAATCTATCAGTTTATAGCCAAACTACTGAAATACAAGATCAAAACAGAGAAACATATGCAGCAAAATAAACAGAAACATTTTTTTTCACACAAGCAAAAGGCGAACTCCTACAAAAACTAATCGGCAAGATTATCATCCCCTTCTTCAGCAGCCTCCTCATCATCTACGAGCTTCCCGCCTTGAATCACTTTACCAGGATCCATGGCACCGAAATCACCATCAGGAGCAAGGAACTTTGCTTGATTAACAGCTCGCTCAAAGCCCTCTGCAAAAGCATCCAAGATATCACCCTGCTTGTTATCTTCAAATTGCTTCATCTTAGCAGACAGCTCGATCATCCGATCATTCACAATCGACAGGTCATTTTCTTTCTCTTTCAATAAAACAGAAATTCTCTCATGACATTCTCTTTCAACTTTAAGATCGGTCTCAGCCTCTGATAATTTTTTCTTCAAATCCTTAACGGTCACCTCACTCAGCACTAATTGATTTTTTAATTCAGCAAACTTCGAAACTTCAGATAATTCCTTTTGGTGTTTTTTCTCCTGACTACGACCAATACTGGCCAATCGAAATCCCAAGACCTGATATATTAAAACCAACACATGTCAAACGAAAAAGGAAAACAGGAACGCACAAACCATCACACATTTTACACACAAATTACCTGCAGGTATTGATCAACACCTATATCGCCAACTCCTTCTACCCTACTTTTATCCGCAACAGATTGAACAATTTCATCGGCCACAACACTGAAGGGGAATTTCTTGTTCCATACCGAGGAATTCTCCTCCTCCTCCTCAAAAGAGTGCAGCCTCTCTTGCTTTAAAATAAAGTTCGGCAAGTCATCAAGTTGCAATTTCTCCTCTCCAACCCCTCCCTCATTTTCAGTAACTGCATCCGATTTCCTTTTTTTGAAAATGATCCCCTTTCTCTTCGGTAGCGGTTGATCAACCTCAGCCCCACCATCCGCCTTTTCAGCATTTGATGAGGATCCCTCAAAATTCTTCGCTTTAAATCGGGACCTCAGACTCGAGGCAGTTACACCAGGAAAATTACCAGCTGCAAATTTCACGAAAAACCAGTGAACCAAGTAGCAAAATTTAAAAAAAAAAAAAAAAGAAAAAAGAAAAAGCTTTCTCACCAAAATATCTTAAAACAGCCGATCTATCTTCCTCCCAGGGAAGTAGGTCAGAAACAGATATCAACCCCCCCTTATCCACCATTTCAATCAAAAACGAGATAATGCATTCATTCCGGCTATTAATCAATTCAGGTCCCAATATGTGCTGTGGATGACAACACCAATACAGTGGGAATTTTTCCCCCAGATGCTCATCCAGGTAAAATGGATACTCTTCATCTACTGATTTTACTTTCAAAAACATTTCTTTGAAATCTTTAAAAGATGATTTGTAAAGTTTAAAGATGGAAAAACCAGGGGTACTGTTTAAGTTAATCCACAAACCTTTCCACACCCCCTTAGCTTGAAACAAAGAAAAAAACAACTCCACCTCTGCTTCAATTTCAAGAAAATCCATTAAAGCTTGAAAGCATCTGATAAAAGCCCACCCATTTGGGTGTATCTGAGATGGAGCACAATTAAGTTGTTTCATCACAGTACACTCAAAGTCAGAAAAGGGAATTTTAACCCGCAACTCCTCAATCATACAACTGTAAACATAGAAATTTTCAAAATCTTTTTTCCTATGGAAAACGCGATCAGCTCGACTGCATGGAAGCAATTCTATATGAAAACCCGTCCTAACTATCCTCCCAACATTTATCCGACTCACACTCTCAATATCAGAAAATAGAGAAGCCCGTAAGTGGACATCACCATCAACCCACTCATAATCACCATCGTCTTTAACCTCAGGAAGCAAATTTTTCTTCTTCTCACTCATTTTTTGACAAAGATCAAAAAGAAAAAGCAATCAGAACAGAACGGGGTGAAGAGAAATTACTAACCTCTTCTACTCATTCTTCTTTAAAAACTTATCTTTCCAACTTAAACTCCAATGCGTGTGAAAACCTGAAACAGAGAAGATAGTTTAATTAAACCTTTCAGTTCCATAAATAAATCTTAGCCTTTCCATCTATATTAATTTTAACGGCTACAGATTGATCTTGGAAGTTGCACCTAAGACATAAATAACACAATATCCTATATACATAAATGCTATTTACTTTAAGAAACCCTTTCGCGTTCCAGGCTTGACCAAGGTAAGACACGTTGACCTGGGGGCTGCACATGCCGAGCTATAACTCGACGAAAAGCTCAACCTGTCTCCTCCAAACCAGGTCAAGCTTGGGGGCTGTGATATGGACGGTAAAAGTCGGTTACGACTTATAGCTCGGCAACGTTCAAACCTTGATTATAACCGAACTTTCTAATTAAGACAGCATTCATACTCTCCTAATAACGTCGGATTTGCACTTAATTCTCGGACGTTACATGGAAACGGTCAGTCTCAATCAACCAAGATAAAAGGAAAAGAACAGAGACCAAAAAGGTAACGAGTTTTTCCTAAGAAAAATATACACATAATTCCTCTTATTAACTTGAGCGTCGGAGGACCTTTGCAGGTACCCACCACCTCGGTTCCCATTGCTGTGCTTTCTATTTCCACTACAAGGAGCTTGCCGATCTTTTCCGTGGAACGAGTTATACCTCGGCATTAACAGGTCAGAACATTTGGCGCTAGAAGGAGGGCCGATTTGATATATTACTCGGTGTAAGCATCGAATTCGTTATGGCTGATGCTCCTCCTCCTACCCCATCCGAGCTCATGAGGATGGTAACCGAGCTTCAACAAGCAAATCAACGGATGGCGGAGGACAATCAGCGAATGCAAAATCAAATTGCGCAAC
Organism: Arachis ipaensis; assembly: GCF_000816755.2. NCBI lineage: Eukaryota > Viridiplantae > Streptophyta > Magnoliopsida > Fabales > Fabaceae > Arachis > Arachis ipaensis. Next base: position 11,256 of record NW_015496220.1, read on the forward strand.
TACAACATGCTCGCCTGGAGCACAATAATAATAACCACGAACAACACGGGAATGATGAACGGCAATCACTACCAACCCATGTTTCTGATACGCCACAACGTAGGACTGATGAGGAACAACAGAATGAAGAGGCCCAACCTGAAGATGAGGGCGAAAATACAGATAACTCTGTAGGACCATTCACAGCTGAGATAATGAACTTCCAGCTACCTAGGCAGTTCACTCTACCGACCACATTAACCCCATATGACGGGCTGGGAGACCCAAAACAACATGTCAAAAAATTCCGATCAATCATGATTGTTAACGGTGCCTCTGATCCTATTTTATGCCGATGTTTTCCTTCTTTTTTAGATGGTCCTGCACTTGACTGGTTTTGTTCTTTGCCTGCAGATTCTATATCACGTTTTCAGGAACTCGCCAAACAGTTTGAGGATCATTTTGCAGCCTCGGCGATATACCTCCACGACTCTGACTACTTAACAACCATCATACAAGGTCCGCAAGAAAGTCTAAAAGACTATATAACTCGGTTCACTAAGGTCGCCATGAGTATTCCGGACCTCCATCCCGAGGTACATCTTCATGCTATCAAAAGTGGCCTTCGTCCAGGGAAATTCCAAGAGACCATCGCGGTAGCTAAGCCAAAAACTCTGGCGGAATTCCGCGAAAAAGCTAAAGGGCAGATTGATATTGAAGAACTCCGCCAAGCGCGGAAACCAGAAAGGTCGACCACTAAAGACGACGAAAGAGCTCGGGATACCAAGAAGGGTTTCAAACCAGTACCTCGTTAC
>NW_015496221.1:0-581 GCF_000816755.2 Arachis ipaensis
ACGGATGCTGGGGTCGTTGCAACGGATGCTGCGCGCGTTGCAACGTTGGCTGGGGGCGTTGCAGCGGAGGCAGGTCGCGTTACAACGGATGCTGGTGACGTTGCAACGTTGGCTGGGTGCGTTGCAACGGATGCTGGGGACGTTGCAACCGAGGCAGGGCGCGTCGCAACGTTGGCTGGGGGCGTTGCAACGTTGGCTGGGGGCGTTGCAACGGAGGCAGGGTTCGTTGCAACGTTGGCCGGTGACGTTGCAACGGAGGCAGGTCGCTTTGCAACGGATGCTGGTGACGTTGCAACGGAAGCTGGGGGCGTTGCAGCGGAGGCAGGTCGCGTTGCAACGGATGTTGGGGTCGTTGCAACGGATGCTGCGCGCGTTGCAACGTTGGCTGGGGGCGTTGCAGCGGAGGCAGGTCGCGTTGCAACGGATGCTGGTGACGTTGCAACGTTGGCTAGGGGCGTTGCAACGGATGCGGAGCGCGTTGCAACGTTGGCTGGTGACGCTGCAACGGAGGCAGGGCGCGTTGCAACGGATGCTGGTGACGTTGCAACGGAGGCAGGGCGCGTTGCAACGTTGGCTGGGGG
>NW_015496221.1:9275-11581 GCF_000816755.2 Arachis ipaensis
TTCCTTGGCACATCGGAGAACTTCCCAGTAATCATTAATTCATCCCTGTCAAAGAAGGAAGAAGGAGAACTTCTTGATGTAATCAAAGCTCACAAAGATGCTTTAGGATGGACCATTGATGATCTGAAGGGAATCAGCCCTGCAGTATGTATGCATAAGATCCTCTTGGAAGATGATTCCAAACCAGTGGTTCAACCACAAAGAAGGCTAAATCCTACAATGAAGGAAGTTGTCCAGAAGGAAGTAATGAAGTTGTTGCGTATAGGAGGATGCCTTTTGGGCTCTGCAACGCCCCTGCCACATTTCAAAGGTGTATGCTCTCCATTTTTTCTGATATGGTCGAAAAATTTTTAGAAGTCTTCATGGATGACTTCTCTGTTTTTGGTGATAATTTCAATGCTTGCCTAAACCATTTAACTCTTGTCTTGAAACGGTGCCAAGAAACTAATTTGGTTTTAAACTGGGAGAAATGCCATTTTATGGTACCCGAAGGAATTGTTCTTGGCCATAAAGTCTCAAGAAAAGGGATAGAGGTTGATAAGGCAAAGGTTGAGATTATAGAAAAACTCCCTCCACCAATTAATGTGAAATCTGTTAGAAGTTTCTTGGGGCATGCCGGATTTTACAGAAGGTTTATCAAGGACTTTTCAAAAATAGCCAAACCTTTAAGTAATCTGTTAATGCTTGATAACCCTTTTGTTTTTGATGAAAACTGTCGGCATGCATTTGAAACTTTAAAAAATAAACTCACAACAGCACCAATAATCACACCCCCAGATTGGGGATTACCTTTTGAACTCATGTGTGATGCAAGTGACATTGCAATTGGTGCTGTACTTGGGCAAAAGAAGGGGAATTTGCATCATGTCATATATTACGCAAGTAAAGTGTTGAATGAGGCCCAAAGAAATTACACTACAACAGAAAAAGAGTTGCTAGCTGTAGTCTATGCATTTGATAAGTTTATATCATATCTGATAGGATCGAAGGTTGTAGTTTATACTGATCATGCTGCACTTAAGTATTTGATGTCAAAGCAGGATGCTAAACCAAGACTCATCAGGTGGATACTGCTCCTACAAGAATTTGACATTGAGATAAGAGATAGGAAGGGCACTGAAAACCAGGTCGCTGATCATCTGTTAAGACTACCACATGAAACAAATCAAAAAGCATCCCAGCCAATAAATGAAAGCTTCCCAGATGAGCACCTTCTGCAGATCCAGCAAGCACCTTGGTTTGCTGACATAGCAAATTACAAAGTGGGAAGGAAGATACTGCAAGAATTCTCTAAGCAACAAGTGAAGAAGTTGATTAAAGAAGCAAGGAAATTTTTATGGGATGAACCCTTCTTATTCAAGAGATGCTCTGATGGAGTGATCAGGAGGTGTATTCCTGAAAGTGAAGTGAGGGACATCTTGTGGCATTGTCATGGTTCAGCTTATGGTGGACACTTTGGCCCAGAAAAAACAGCCGCAAAAATACTACAGAGTGGCTTCTATTGGCCAACTATTTTCAAGGATGCCAGAAGATATGTACACCAATGTAATGAATGCCAGAAAGCAGGAGGATTAACAAGAAGGAATGAGATGCCTCAAAACTTTATCTTAGAATTAGAATTGTTCGATCTATGGGGAATTGATTTCATGGGGCCTTTTCCTCCTTCCTATTCTTTTAGATACATCCTGGTAGCAGTGGAATATGTCTCAAAATGGGTAGAAGCTATAGCCACAACCACCTGTGATGCACAGATCGTCCTCCAATTCCTCAAAAAGCACATCTTCACTAGGTTTGGAGTGCCCAAAGGTCTTATCAGTGATGGTGGTGGTCACTTTTGCAACAAACAAATGGAGAATCTCCTTCACAAATATGGAGTAATTCACAAAGTAGCCACACCCTACCATCCTCAGACTAACGGCCAAGCTGAACTTGCAAATAGAGAATTAAAGAAGATCCTAGAGAAAACAGTGGGAATCACAAGAAAAGATTGGGCTAGAAAGCTAGAGGATGCATTGTGGGCTTATAAGACAGCTTTTAAAACTCCTATTGGCAAGTCACCCTTTCAGCTATTATATGGCAAATCCTGCCACCTCCCTGTAGAGCTTGAACACAGAGCTTTTTGGGCCACTAAACTCCTCAACCTTGATCCCCAAGCTGCAGGAGAAAAAAGGTTGTTACAACTAAATGAACTGGATGAATTCAGACTGGAAGCTTATGAAAATGCTAAGATATACAAGGAGAAAGCTAAGAAGTGGCATGACAAGAAGATCACAAAGAAGGAATTCAAGCCAGGACAACAAGTACTC
>NW_015496221.1:11627-11980 GCF_000816755.2 Arachis ipaensis
CAGTCATCAACCACCATAAAAGAAAGCTTCAATGTCAAGCTAGTGACAATAAAAGAGCGCTTGTTGGGAGGCAACCCAACCAGAGGTACTTTTCTTTCATAGTTAGTTCAATAAAAAGGTTAAATGAGTAGTATGTATTGCAAGGAGCTAAGTTTGGTGTTTCACACCAAAACATATTAAGGGAGAATGAAGGATTCTAAGTTTGGTGTTCCACCAAAATCTTACTTAAAAGCACATTCTCACTTTCTATATAAAGAGTTACCAGCTCCAAACAATCTGACAAATCATTTAAGCATTGTCTGTTTCTAGTTTTCAATTCTATTACCTTTAGCGAAGATTTAAGCTTTCACATA
>NW_015496222.1:0-2648 GCF_000816755.2 Arachis ipaensis
TAATCCTTTGGTCCATATTCCCAAAATTGGCTCTATGCCATCTGCTCAGTGGAGTCGTCAGAGCCTTTAGTTTATCAATGAACTGTCCCTCCCCCAAGTTCCTCCACTCCTCCTTCACCATTCTCAAGAACCCATCATGGGTAAACCACGAATCCAAGCTCCGAAACGGTCTTGGTCCCCTGCTAATCCGGGTAACCTCCAAGATCATTGGGCAATGGTCTGATAACCCTCTAGGTCTCCCTCTCAGTCTTGTATCAGGAAACTCTTCTAGCCACTCTAAACTAACCAGTCCCCTATCAATGCGGCTACATGATTGCCCTCTGAACCAGGTGAATAAGCGATCAGTTATTGCCAAGTTCACTAACTCTATATCCTGTATCCACGATTTAAACTCTTCTGCGGACACTGTTAAAGAGGTAGCACCCTTTCTCTCTTCTACATGAGTTACCTCGTTAAAATCCCCCATATAACAGAACGGTACTTGGCATAACCCAGATAGGAAGCTCAACTCTTCCCACAAAATGAGTTTTTCTGCCCTTTCATGTGGCCCATAAACTAGACAGAAAGCACAGGAAAAGTTAGTTTTTAGCAGCACACCTTCCAAGCATATCCAGCGAGCCCCTTTATAACAGTTGTTCATCCGAAATACCATGTCGTCCCACATTAATAACAGTCCCCCCGCAGCACCAACCGAACCAACTAACTCCCATTTAACTGCGCCATTTCCCCACAGTTGCGCTATATCAAAATTTGTCACCATCTCTGTCTTAGTCTCTATCAAGCCTAGCATATGCACATTAAACTTTCTCCGAAAATTCTTAATCATACTTAGTTTACCAACCCCCTTCAATCCCCTAATATTCCAAGAACTAAAAATCATCGTATAGCACTTATACACACCTTTTTCCGATTCTTCGGCCGACTCCTCCGTGCTTTCTCCTTTCGCTTAGCCTGTTTTTTTTTCTGCTCAATTAACTCATTCTGTGCTTGTAGAATGGCCATGATGTCATCTTCCTCATCATACTGCACCGCTCCAGATTCTACTGCAAGCTTCCAGGCTTTTCAGTTTTCTTGCATATCAGCTGTCCATTTGTTCTCTGATGTTTCCGTCTCAGCTTCGCTCGCTGCATCAGGAGGGGCCCCTTGCACACCCGCTGAAACTCTCCCCTGAACACCAGTATCTAACTCTCCCTGACAGCCACTGTCCCTGCCCTCTGCCAACTCATCTCCCAAGCTAGCCCCATCCCCTTCCAACGGAGAGCGCGACACTCCCTTGCCGCTGACCTCAAAAGAACCAGTGCCATCCCCTGCACGACCTGGATTCCCCCCAACGAGATCCACTGCCCCTCCTCCCTCCACCAGCCGCGGCATCATCAGCACCATCCCTCACGCGAGAGCACTGCCTACCTCCCTCACCGGTGCCCCGCTCAACCCCTGTGCCCCCAGACTCGCCTCACCTTCCCCGGCCAGGTTTGTGTCTCGGCCCAGGTCTCCCTCAGCAACCTCACCCGCGACGTCAACAGCCTTGCACACGCCACCCATCCCCATCATCATGTGCGGCGACCCAGGGTGAGCATCCGCCTCCACAGTCATCGTCGTACTCACCAAGGCGAAGCCCCAATCTGCGTCTCTTCTCCTCCCCGCATCACACCTGACCACGCCGCCGTGGTCTCCTCCCCCAGCCTCATCGCCCAATGTAAACGGATCACCACTCCCATACCTACCCGATTGAGATCCTCCCTCCGCATTACCCACAACCCGCTTCGCAACAGGCCCAATCCGCATCCCCTTCACGGAACCAGCATGAGGAGTACATGGGCCTCGGGAAGTCAAGCCCAACGTTGCCCCCTTTGGCTTAGAGTAAACAAGCTGGGCCTTAGAGCTATTAGAGCCCAAACAAATCTGGCTTGTGATTTCTCCCACAGCAACCACCCGGTCCGCATTAAAGTCCCACGACTGAGTCCTCTCTGACGCATCTTCTTCAATCTCAGCCCTTCCTCCCCTGAGATCAGCAACCGTATTCTTGGCCGTTACAGAATTTGAATTCAAAGAACCGTTGCTCCATTCATCCAAAATATCGGCCGTAATTACGCTTCTGCCCTCTGGATCCCCTTCCATCCTATGCGGCAAGGCTACCTCCTCAGCCGCCGGACCCAACCACTCCCTCTTCATCGGATTTCGAGTACTGCTAATGCCCTCCATGCTCCCAGCAACCCCTGGCATCACATCAGTCACCACCACCCCCTCCAAAGAGCCATATTCATCACTGCCAAGTTCCTCAGCAATTACCTCAAACTCCGTTGACCCTACAGTTAAATAAAACCTTTCCGAAATAGATGCCACCCTCCAAGTATCGATCAGCATGCGACCAGCCCGGAGCGACAAACTTGGGGCTGTAACGTTAGCACAAGCCACAACCTCACCCCACTGGCTACCAATCGCACGAAAAGTATCCTCGGACCAGGCATGTAGTGGAACGCCAGAACACTTAATCCACACTCTTCTCCTCACACTCTGTTCCTGATCATTCCAACGGCACATACTATGGAAAAACTGCCAGCGGCCATCCCCACAACCCTCCAACGCCTCCTCCGCACTCTTTGTACTCTCAAATATCAGCAATGCCTTATACCTCCCCAGCTCACAGA
>NW_015496222.1:11369-11958 GCF_000816755.2 Arachis ipaensis
TGAAATTAATGCGTGAACATAATCTGTGGATTGAATCTAATGTATTAGTTTTTATTAATTATCTGCAATTTATAGCAGACGTTTGGGTGTAGATAAGAACTTTTTGGGTGTATTTTTATGGAGGTTTGGGTGTATTTACAGTTTATAGTTTTGCTTGTTATTTTTAATTGACTTGTTGTCGTTTGGGTGTATATCAGGAGTCCTTGGGTGTATGTTACTTTGATTGTTATTTTTTTTATAAGGTACAGAAATTCTATAGTATTTTCTTGTTTTTAACATGTTGTATTTTGCAGTCTCTCTCTGTTGTTGATGAGCAACTTGTTCCCAAGGTAGGAATGACTTTTAAAAACCTTGAAGATGCTGCAAAATTTTACAAGGACTATGCCAAGGCTGCAGATTTATTATATCCAGTTAAACCTCTTTCATGCTGTATCAGTGGTGCATCCAAATTTCAGCCAATATCAAGGACGTGTTATGAATTATCAGTTCAGGGAACCAGCAACAGTGGATAGTTTTTTGGGTGTATAGTTACAGAATATGGGTGTAAACCATAGTTTTCTTGAGTGTATTTTTGAATTTTCTTGTGTTT
>NW_015496223.1:0-3459 GCF_000816755.2 Arachis ipaensis
ATCTTTAATTAACCCAAGCTTTAACCCAACCTATATATATTTAGTGTAACCTTAGAATTCATACTTAGCTACCCAGAATTCTCTTTTACATTCCATACTCATGTATCAACTTTTTATTTTAATTTTATCATATGTGCATTGATCTTTGAATTCTTAATTCAGCATTGGGGTGATTTTGTCCCCTTATTTATTTATTAATTTAAAAAAAATATGCAAATGCAGATGCACGAAATGTACTGATAAAAAGAAGAGTTATTGAATAGAAAAATTAAAAATAAAGAAAAGAACGATCATACCATGGTGGGTTGTCTCCCACCTAGCACTTTGCTTTAACGTCCGTAAGTTGGACGCTCCACTAGCTCAATATTCTGCTATGTGGGGATCTTCCAAGAGGAAGATCTCAAGCTCCTTGTTTTTCTGCATCTTCTCGCCATGGTATAGCTTTAGGCGTTGTCCATTAACTTTGATAAGTTCAGAACTTGAAGGATGACTTAGGTGATAAACTCCGTACTGTTCGGCATTCTCTACTCTGTATGGACCTTCCCATCTTGATCTCAACTTGCCTGTCATGAGCCTCAGTTGAGATTTGTAAAGGAGAACTAAATCCCCAGGTTGGAACTCTTTTTTCTTGATGTGCTGATCATGTACACCCTTCATCTTCTCCTTGTATATTCTTGAGTTCTCATAAGCTTCTAGGCGAAGGCTCTCCAGTTCTTGTAGTTGCAACTTCCTTTCAGCTCTGGCTTTCTCAATTCCCATGTTGCACTCTTTGACTGCCCAAAAGGCTCTGTGCTCTACTTCAACTGAGAGATGGCAAGCTTTTCCATAAACTAAGCGGAAAGGACTCATCCCAATGGGTATTTTGTACGCTGTTCTGTATGCCCAGAGTGCATCTTGTAGCCTGGTGCTCCAGTCTTTTCTATGAGGTTTGACTATCTTCTACAAGATATGCTTTATTTCTCTGTTTGACACCTCGGCTTGCCCATTGGTCTGAGGATGGTATGCTGTCGCAACCTTATGAATTATCCCATGCTTCTTCATTAATCCTGTTAGTCTCCTGTTACAAAAATGGGTGCCTTGATCGCTCACGATTGCTCGCGGTGATCCAAAGCGGCAAATAATATGGTTTCTCACAAAGGAAACAACAGTGTTAGCATCATCAGTGCGGGTAGGAAGTGCTTCCACCCATTTGGAAACGTAATCCACAGCTAACAATATATAAAAATAACCATTAGAATTTGGAAATGAACCCATGAAGTCAATGCCCCAAACATCAAAAATTTCACAGAAAAGCATAATTTGTCGAGGCATCTCATCCCTCCTGGATATATTACCAAATTTTTGGCATGGGAGACAGGATTTACAAAACTCAGCAGCATCTCTAAAAAGAGTAGGCCACCAGAATCCACAGTCTAAGATCTTTCTGGCTGTTTGTTGAGGGCCAAAATGCCCTCCACTCTCAGATGAGTGACAGGCCTCTAAAATGGACTGGAATTCTGATTGAGATACACAATGTCTAATTACCTGATCAGCGCCACATCTCCATAAATATGGGTCATCCCATATATAATATTTAGACTCGCTTTTTAGCTTGTCTCTTTGATGCTTAGAAAAGTTTGGAGGAAATGTGCGGCTAACTAGATAATTAGCTACAGGTGCATACCAAGGGAATACCTCAGATACTGCTTGCAGGTTATCAAATGGAAAATTATCATCTATAGGAGTAGAATCATCCTTAATGTGCTCAAGGCGACTCAAGTGGTCTGCCACTAAATTCTGGTTACCACTCCTATCCTTTATTTCTAAATCAAATTCTTGTAATAGCAGGATCCAATGTATAAGCCTTGGTTTGGACTCCTTTTTAGATAATAGATACTTTAAAGCTGCATGGTCCGAATACACTACTACTCTAGTACCAAGTAAATAAGCTCGGAATTTATCCAGAGCAAAAACAATAGCAAGAAGCTCTTTCTCAGTAGTAGTATAATTGGACTGGGCAGCATCTAAAGTCTTAAACGCATAAGCAATAACAAAAGGATCCTTACCTTCACGCTGAGCCAGCGCTGCTCCTACTGCATGGTTGGAAGCATTGCACATGATTTCAAACGGCTGGCTCCAGTCTGGTCCTCTCACAATTGGAGCTTGAGTCAGGGCGGCCTTCAACTTATCAAACGCTTGTTTGCAATCCTCACTGAACTCGAACTCAGTATCTTTCTGCAGTAATCTGGACAAGGGAAGTGCTACCTTACTAAAGTCCTTAATAAATCTCCTGTAAAAACCTGCATGGCCAAGGAACGAACGGACTTCCCTCACAGAGGAGGGGTAAGGTAAACTAGAAATAACATTCACCTTTGCTGGGTCTACAGAAATGCCATTATTAGATACCACATGTCCTAATACAATCTCTTGTTTTACCATAAAATGACATTTTTCAAAATTCAATACAAGGTTTGTATTAACACATCTATCTAATACTCTAGATAATCCATCTAAGCAAAGGCTAAAAGAATCACCATAAACGCTAAAATCATCCATAAAGACCTCCATACAGTCCTCAATAAGATCAGAGAAAAGACTCATCATTCACCGTTGGAAGGTAACTGGTGCATTGCACAAGCCAAAAGGGCATTCTCTTGTAAGCATAAGTCCCAAAAGGACATGTAAAAGTGGTCTTTTCCTGATCCTCCGGAGCTATATGAATTTGGAAATAACCTGTGTAACCATCTAAAAAGCAATAATGTGATTTACCTGACAAGCGATCCAGCATTTGATCAATGAATGGAAGTGGGTAGTGATCCTTACGGGTGGCTTGGTTGAGACGCTTGTAATCCATGCAGACTCTCCAAGCTTTCTGAACTCTAGTTGCTATGAGCTCTCCATGCTCATTCTTCACTGTAGTGACTCCAAACTTCTTGGGCACCACTTGTACTGGGCTAACCCATTCACTGTCTGAAATAGGATAGATGATACCTGCTTCCAATAGTCTGGTCACTTCCTTTTTGACAACTTCCAAGATAGTGGGATTCAATCTTCTTTGGGGTTGGCGGACTGGTCTTGCTCCCTCTTCTAAAAATATTCTGTGCTCACATACTTGAGGGTTGATGCCTACTATATCTGCCAAACTCCACCCAATTGCTTTCTTATGCCTCCTCAATACATCAAGTAACTGCTCTTCTTATTGTGAAGTGAGTTCCCTTGCAATAATAACTGGAAACTTCTGCTCATCTTCAAGATAAGCATATTTGAGATGTGGAGGAAGAGGTTTTAATTCCAACTTTTGATCATGGGCAGGCTCTGGATTGTCTGGAGCTTGTGAAAATGCTGAGGTGCCCTTATTGTCAGTCAATAGGGTCCCCACACTTGGACCTTGTCCAATGAGCCTCTCTTCTAACTCTTCCTTGTGAACTTCAGCTACAGTTTCATCTATGACATCACACTAGAAGATAGAATGATCTTCTG
>NW_015496223.1:3625-4178 GCF_000816755.2 Arachis ipaensis
ACTCCACCAATAGTACAACTAACTATACAAGGACCTGGGTCACTACACTTTTCAGGTAATCCTCCCATTAAAGTAGATATGAAACTACCTAAAGGAATAGTTTCTAATTCATTAATTTTGTCTTTATGTATACATAAATCTTTTAGAAACTTTGCATATTTAGGTACCTGTTGAATAACATAAAAAAGGGGAACAGTTACCTCAACCTTTTTGAATATTTCTACCATTTTTGGATCAGGTTCCAGCTGCTTCCTGGGCTTCCTTGCAAGTTGTGGAAATGGAATGGGAGTGGTGTTTTCTGCAGTGTCTGCGCCTTTTGGTGCTTCCTCCTGTGGTTGAACTTCTTCTTTTTCAGCTATGTCCTGTATGTCCTCTTCCTCTTCAACATCTTCTATTTCTACTACCTCTTCAGCTGAGGCGTGTTCTGGTGGGCTTGGCTCCTCCTGATTTCTCTCCTGCAGTGTGGTTCCGAACCTTAGGGTGATGGCATTAATGCCTCCCTTTGGATTGGGTAATGGTTGAGAGGGGATTCCAGTAGAGCTCGAAGGTTGGT
>NW_015496223.1:11788-11951 GCF_000816755.2 Arachis ipaensis
ACCGTCTTATGCCTCTTTTAAAAAAAACAACGGTTTACAATGAAAGTAAAGTCGGAAATCTTTTCAGAAAGAAGAACCGTTTAATTCTCAAAAACTCAAAAGCCTTTCAAAACGGTTTATCTATGCGGAACCAAAATAGCCTTTCATAATTTATTCCAAACCA
>NW_015496224.1:0-1071 GCF_000816755.2 Arachis ipaensis
CCACTTTATAGCCTCTAATCTGTGTTTTCTGGGCCGAGAACTGGATCAAAAACAGCCCAGAAATTGCCCCCAGCGATTTCTAGTACGTACAGGTCGCTGCAAAGTCACGCGGAAGCGTCGTCCACGCGTTCGCGTGGATTGAGTTTTTGGCAGGCCACGCATCCCCGTAATCCATGCATTCGCGTCACCTGGATTCAAGGCAGCTATGGTAAATTATATATCGTTGCGAAGCCCTGGACGTTAGCTTTCCAACGCAACTGAAATCGCATCATTTGGACCTCTGTAGCTCAAGTTATGGTTGATTTAGTACTAGGAGGTCAGGTTGGACAACTTTAGCAGTTCCTTTAGATTCTTGTATTCCTTCCACTTTTGCATGCTTCCTTTCCATCCTCTGAGCCATTCCTGTCCTGTAATATTTGAAATCACTTAACACACATATCACGGCATCGAATGGTATAAATGGAGGATTAAAATTAATAAAATTAAGGTCAAAGAAACATATTTTCACTCATAGCACAAAATCAGGAAGGAAAATATAAAACATGCGAATTGTATGAATAAGTGTGAGAATAATGGATAAAATCCACTAGATTAAGCATAGAATAAACTCTAAAAATAGGGTTTATCAACGTCTCCTTAGAGTATAAATGAAAAAAGAAGAAAAAAAAGAAAGCTCTTTGTGCCAATTGGCAAGAAGCTCCTCCTTAAAGTCAGATGTGAAGAAAGAAGAAGAAGATAAAATAAAATAAATAAAGGAAGTAGAAGAAGAATACTTTGAAAATAAGGGATAGAAGTAATTAAGATGAGAAGGAAGAATACAGAGAGGAAAGAAGAAGAATAATATAGATGTGAGAAGAAGAGCTGTATAAATAGAAAAAGTAAATAAGAATTAAAATATTTTTGTTTTTATTTTATTTATTTAATTAATTAATTTTCAAAAATAAGTTAATTAATTTTAAAAGATTTTAAAATTTAAATGTTAAATTTTCGAAAATAGAGGAGAGAGAAGTGGAAGAAATTTTTGAAAATTAAGAAAGATGAGAGTTAGTTAGGTAGTTTTGAAAAAGAAGA
>NW_015496224.1:9518-10957 GCF_000816755.2 Arachis ipaensis
GTCTCCAATCTGGGGGTGTGATGATTGGTGCAGTTGTGAGTCTGTTTTTTAGATTTTCAAAAGCATGCTGACAGTTTTCATTAAAAACAAAAGGATTATTAACCATTAACAGATTGCTTAATGGTTTGGCTATTTTTGAAAAATCCTTAATAAACCTTCTATAAAATCCAGCATGTCCTAAGAAACTTCTAACAAATTTCACATTAGTTGGTGGAGGGAGTTTCTCTATGATCTCCACCTTTGCCTTGTCGACTTCTATCCCTTTTCTTGAAACTTTGTGACCAAGAACAATTCCTTCAGGCACCATGAAATGGCACTTCTCCCAATTTAGAACTAAATTGGTTTCTTGGCACCGTTTCAAGACAAGGGTAAGATGATGCAAGCAGGTACTAAAAGTGTCACCAAAAACAGAGAAATCGTCCATGAAGACTTCAATGAATTTTTCTACCATATCTGAGAAGATTGAGAGCATGCATCTTTGAAATGTGGCTGGAGCATTACATAATCCGAATGGCATCCGTCTATATGCGAAAACTCCATAGGGACATATGAAAGATGTCTTCTCTTGATCCATGGGGTCAACTATTATTTGATTATAGCCAGAGTACCCATCAAGGAAGCAGTAATATGTATGACCAGCTAGCCTCTCAAGCATCTGGTCAATGAAAGGGAGAGGGAAATGATCTTTGCGTGTGGCATCATTCAGCCTCCTATAGTCAATACACATCTGCTATCCAGTCACAGTTCTTGTGGGAATAAATTCATTCTTTTCATTAACAACAACTGTCATCCCACCTTTCTTTCGTACCACTTGAACTGGGCTTATCCATGAACTGTCGGAGATAGGATAGATGATCCCTGCATTCCATAGCTTCATTACCTCCTTCTGGACAACTTCTTTCATTGCAGGATTTAGCCTTCTCTGAGGTTGAACCACTGGTTTGGAGTTATCTTCCAAGAGAATTTTATGCATGCATATTACAGGGCTGATGCCTTTCAGATCATCAATGGACCATACTAATGCACCCTTGTGAGCTTTGAGTACACTAATGAGTTCTCATTCTTATTTTTTTGTTAAGGAAGAATTGATGATCACCGGGAAGCTCTCTGATGTGCCAAAAAATGCATACTTGAGATGAGTGGGTAGAGGCTTCAGTTCTTGTTTTGGTACTTCTTCTTTCTCTTCTTCTTTCACCTCTTTTCCCATGGAAATCACTTTCTTCTTCTAGCTCATGCTGATTGGTCTCCAATATTTCTTCCACTAAACTCTCTATCAAATCCACTCTCATGAAGTATTCTTGTTCAGGAGGGTGTTGCATTGACTTGAAAACATTTATGACCATTTGATCATTGTGCACCCTGAAAATCATTTCTCCTTTTTCCACACCGATGATAGCTCTTGCTGTAGCTAGGAATGGCCTTCCCAGAATGATTGAATT
>NW_015496224.1:11099-11883 GCF_000816755.2 Arachis ipaensis
TAACACAGTCTCCTTCTCAAGCCAACTTCTCTTCTTGTTGATAAGCTCCTTCAAAAATTTGGCATATAGGGGTATTTGCTCCAGTGCCTCAGCTAAGGGAATATTTATCTCCAACTTCTTGAAAGTCTCAAGGAATTTATGAAAATGTTAATCATTTGCTTCTTTATTGAATCTCTGGGGATATGGCAGTGGAGGTATAAAACTTTTCTCTGCTTGCTGCTTTTGTTCCTTGGTTGGCTCTTCCTTTTCTTTGAGCTTCTCTGGAATATTCTTGCTTGCTGTTACCTCCTCATCATTGGCCTCTTTTTCAACCTGCTTCTTGTCATCATCCTTTGGCTTCTTGGTTGCTTCTTCCTTTTTCACCAAGATCTTACCACTCCTTAGCTGTATGGCTTTGCATTGCTCTTTTGGATTCGGAATGGTATCACTTGGTAATGAACTCAAGGGTCTCTCAATAGTAAGTTGCTTGGAAATCTGTCCAATCTGCCTCTCCATATTTTTCATGGAAGCCTCCTGATTCTTTGTTGTCATCTCTTGGTGCTTCATCAGTTTATCCATTAAGATCTCTAAATTGGTAATCCTCTGAGAGTCTTGTGAGGTTGGTTGGTTATGGGTGTTGAGGGTTGAGGGTATGTGTTTTGGTTGGTGGCTTGGTTATTGGATGGATGATGGTTAGAGTTGGGGTAAGTGTTTTGTGATTTTTTGTATGTGTTTTGGTTATTGTTTTGCTGGTTGTTATGGTTTGTGTTTTTCCAACTGTTTTGGTTTGAGTTTCTTTGCCATG
>NW_015496225.1:0-163 GCF_000816755.2 Arachis ipaensis
GCTAGGAATTCATATTTTTGTCCATTAATTTACACAAATTGGAAGGGGATTAAAGATAAAGAAGCCATTTGGGAATATGTTTAAGTGAGAACTTTAGTCTTGTTTCTTTTAGAAAGTATCTGGAAATGTACACATGTATTTTATTCTTACTAGCAAATAATAT
>NW_015496225.1:3468-5752 GCF_000816755.2 Arachis ipaensis
TTATTATCTAGCTATATCTAGGGGTGTTCTAACTAAAGATCTATGATCTAATAAAGGCTGGATGACTGAATGATGTCAGTTATTTGAGATGTATAAATTTATATAAATGTGTGTTTACTTTTGACTGCTTATCTTGTTGTTACTTATGATATCATCTATTTCTGTTCATGCCTGACAACTTAAATGGTTTGAAAAAAAATTTACCCCGCAAAATAACAACATTTCAACAACGAATCAGGCTCATATGATAAATAATAGATAATAATTAGGAAGAAAAATTAGTAGCACTCGGTTTCCGTTATGATCTAGACATACTGAAAATTGGGTCGTTACATTTAGGGTTTAGGGTTTAGTTGTGTTTGTGGTTTAGGGTTTTGACTTTAGGGTTTATGGTTTAGGCTTCACAATTTAGGGTTCAGGGTTTAGGGTTTGGGCTTAGGCTTTGGGGTTTGGGCTTTAGGGTTTAGACTTTAGGGTTTATGCATTAGGGTTTGGGGTTTAGCAGTTAAGGTTTAGGTTGTAGGGTTTAGGGTTTAGGGTTTAGGGTTTAGTGTTTAGTGTTTGGGCTTTAGGGTTTATGGTTTAGGGTTTAGTGTTTAGGGTTTATGTTTTAGGCTTTAGGGTTTAGGGTTTAGGGTTTATGGTTTTGGGTGTAGGATTTAGGATTTATGGTTTATGGTTTAGGCTTAGGGTTTATAGTTTAGGGTTTATGGTTTAGGGTTTGGGGTTTAGGGTTTATGGTTTATGGTTTAGGGTTTAGAGTTTATGGTTTAGGGTTTATGGTTTATGGTTTTGGGTTTAGGGTTTAGGGTATATGGTTTAGGGTGTATGGTTTAGCTTTTAAGGTTTATGGTTTAGGTTTGAGGGTTTATGGTTTAGGGTTAAGGCTTTAGGGTTTGAGGGTTTATGGTTTATGGTGTAGGGTTTAGGGTTTAGCGTTTATGCTTTAGGGTTGAGGGTTTATGGTTTAGGGTTTAGGCTTTAGGGTTTATAGTTTAGGGTTTAGGCTTAATGGTTCGTGGTTTATGGTTTAGGGCGTAGGGTTTTGGGTTTAGGGGTTGAGGGTTGAGGGTGTATGGTTTATAGTTTAGGCTTTAGAATTTGTGGTTTAGGGTTTATGGTGTAGGGTTTAGGGTTTATGGTTTAGGGTTGAGGGGTTTAAGGTTTAGGATTTAATCTTTAGGGTTTTGGCTATAGGGTTTGGGATTAAGGGTATATAGTTTAGGCTTTAGGGTTTAGTGTTTAGTGTTTAGTGTTTGGGCTTTAGGGTTTGTGGTTTAGGGTTTAGTGTTTACCGTTTAGGCTTTAGGCTTTAGGCTTTAGGGTTTGTGGTTTAGGGTTTAGGGTGTATGGTTTTGGGTTTAGGGTTAAGTATATAGGGTTTAGAGTGTAGGGTTTAGGGTTTAGGGTTGATGAGTTGGGGTTTAGGGTTTATGGTTTAGGGTTTAGGCTTTTAGTTTAGGGTTTATGGTTATAGTTTAGGGTTAAGGTTTAGGGTTTATGGTTTAGGGTTTATGGTTTTAGGTTTAGGGTTTATGGTTTACGGTCTAGGGTTTATGGTTTATGGTTTTGGGTTTAGGGTTTAGTGTATAGGGATTAGGGTGTAGGGTTTAGGGTTTAGGGTTTATGATTTGGGGTTGAGGGTTTATGGTGTATGGTTTAGGGTTTAGGATCTAAGGGTTAGGGTTTATGATGTAGGGTTTAGGGTATCGGGTTTATGATTTGGGGTTGAGGGTTTATGGTTTAGGGTTTACTTTTTAGGGTTTATGGTTTAGAGTTTAGAGTGTAGGGTTTATGGTTTAGCATTTATGCTTTTGGGTTTAGGGTATATGGTTTATGGTTTAGGGTTTAGGATTTATAGTTTAGGGTTTAGGCTTTATGGTTCATGGTTTATGATTTAGGGTGTAGGGTTTGGGGTTTAGGGTTTATGGTTTGGGGTTGAGGGTTTATGGTTTATAGTTTAGGCTTTAGGGTTTAGGGTGTAGGGTTTAGGGTTGAGGGGTTTATGGTTTAGGATTTTGGCTTTTGGGTGTGTGGTTTAGGGTTTACGTTGTAGTGTTTAGGGTTTTGGGTTTATGGTTTATGGCTTGGGTTTGAGGGTTTATAGTTTAGGGTTTAGGGTTTATAGTTTAGAGTTTATGCTTTAGTGTTTGTGGTTTAGGGTTTAGACTTTAGGGTTTAGGCTTTAGGGTTTGGGGTTTAGGGTTTAGGGTTTAGGCTTTAGGGTTTAGGGTTTAGGGTTTAGAGTTTAGGATTTAAGGTTTATGGTTTAGCGTTTAGTGTT
>NW_015496225.1:9632-10106 GCF_000816755.2 Arachis ipaensis
GTGGTTTAGGCTTTCGGGTGTAGGGTGTAGGGTTTAGGGTTTATGGTTTGGGGTTGAGCGTTTATGGTTTAAGGTTTAGGGATGATAGTTTAGTGTTAGTGTTTGGGCTTTAGCATTTGCGGTTTAGGTTTAAGGTTTAGGCTTTAGGGTTTGAGATTTAGGGTTTAGGGTTCAGTGTTTAGTGTTTGGGGTTTAGGGTTTGTGGTTTAGGGTTTAGTGTTTAGGGTTTATGGTTTAGGCGTTTAGGGTTTAGGGTTTAGGGTTTATGCTTTAGTGATTGTGGTTTATGGTTTATGCTTTAGGGTTTGTGGTTTGTGGTTTATGGTTTATGGTTTAAGGTTTAGGGTTTATGGTTTGGGGTTAAGGGTTTATGGTCTAGGGTCTAGGCTTTAGGGTGTAGGGTTTAGGGTTTATTGTTTACGATTGAGGGTTTATGGTTTAGGGTTTAGGGTTTATGGTTTACGGTGTAGGGTT
>NW_015496225.1:11564-11868 GCF_000816755.2 Arachis ipaensis
TTTATGGTTTAGGGTTTAGACTTTGGGGTTTGTCCTTATGGTTTAGTGTATAGGGTTTAGGGTTTAGGGTTGAGGGTTTATGATTTAGGATTATTGTTTAGGGTTTATGGTTTAGGGTTTAGGGTTTAGGGTTTATGGTTTAGGGTTTATTGTTTATGGTTTATGGTTTATGGTTTAGGGTTTAGGGTATATGGTTTAGGGTTTGGGTTTTATGATTTGGGGTTAGTGGTGTATGGTTTAGGGTTTATGACTTAGGATTTATGGTTTAGGGGTTAGGATTTAGGATTTTTGGTTTAGCGTTTAC
>NW_015496226.1:0-265 GCF_000816755.2 Arachis ipaensis
AGTGGAAAATAGCTAGTGCATATAATGACAAGTGAATGCAAGGTGTTTATTGGCATGCCGACAAAGGGCATGAGTAGCATAAATCAAGCATCACGTTGTAGCAAACTATCACGTTTGTATTGAAAATTAAATTTAATTAATACAATAGTAGAGAGAGTTTATGAAAAGCAAGCATTGGATAGTAGAATAGAATAAAGTAGAGAAGTGCATAATGCCATATGGGCTTTTTCACAAACACATAGCATGCATGGTGAATAAGGTATAG
>NW_015496226.1:6980-10108 GCF_000816755.2 Arachis ipaensis
AAATGCTCTAAATTCAACACAAGATAAACCCTAAAAACGGGATTTATCAACCTCCCCACACTTAAACCTTAACATGTCCTCATGCTAAACCAAGAATGAAATAAAGGGTGTGACATTTATTCAATGCAACTAAACTATATGCAAACTATCCAAATGCACTACCTAATATGAAATGCAAATGCTTGGCCAAAATAAATCAACTTCCCAGAGAGCATATGCTAGTACAAGGGCTAAAGCAATAGGAATCAAATCCAACCCACAATTGTATTGAACTTATCAAAAAGATTTACAAACTTGCAAGAATATCGATGATAGTGGTGAATACATGTAATTGAGCAATCGAACCCTCACCGGATGTGTATCCGCTCTATTCACTCAAGTGTTTCCAGGTTGATTCACTCAATTCTCCTCTAATCATGCTTTCCAAAATTTGTTCTTCATCTAACAATCAACAATTATTCAATGCATGCACACAAATATCATGAGGTCTTTCTCAAAAGGTTGTAATGGGGCTAGGGTCAAGGTAGGATCACATATGGTTAAGTGGACTAGAAATTTGAATCTTTGATTAACCTAAACTTTCCCACCTAACCTATATAATGACCTATACGATTAAGTGCTAACCTAACTACCCAATTTTCACTTATTTACATACTCATGAATTGTCTTTTCATTTCTCAACACTTTTGCATTGACACTTATTGGACTTCACTTTGGGGCATTTTGTCCCCTTTTTATTGTTTTTTTCTTCTTTCTCTTCTTTCTCTTCTTTCTTTCTATATATATATTTTTTCTTTTCTTTTTCACATTTATTTTTTTCTTTTTCTTTTGTTTTTCTCATTTTTCTTTCTTTTCAAACTTTATACAACATCATCAATGCACAAGGTCTATACATTTAATCAATACATGAGCATGCATCCACTTTCCAAATATAGAGATACAAAACACCCTCTTATCCCAACCAATATTTCTAAATCTCCCCAAACATGAATAATGAAACACTCTCACTAGCCTAAGCTAATCAAAGATCCAAACAAGGGACTTTCATTGTTTTCCACTTTAGGCTTGTAATGTGCTAAAATAGAGAATAATTGGGTTAAGCGTAGGCTCAAAATTGGTTAACAATGGAGAATAAAAGGTAAGGCTATTTGGGTAAGTGAGCTAATAAAGTAATGGCATCAATCATATAAATGCATGAATACAAGGAATAATGGGACATATAGAATTAAACAAATCAAGGATCACAATCATAGGAAGAGAACAATTGCACACAAGAAGGAAAATAAGTGGTTATAAGATGTAACCACATCAATAGGCTCAAATCTCACAAGCTTGTGTTCTTAGCTCAAAACATGCTTCACAAAATATAAAATTCAAGCAAGTTCCACAAAAAATTTTTTTCAATCAATTGGGGTGGTGCCTCATAGATAATTTCCTTGAAAATTTTCATTGTTTTGACTAAGCTCATGCTAAATGCAATGTTGTGATTGAGAAATTCTAAAAATTCCTTAGTTTATCCCCCTTTTTTAATCAAAACAAATTTTATATGCAAAAGGGTCAACTTAGGTCTCAACAATCCAAAATATTTTTCTAAACACAACCAAAAGCTAAAACAAGCTAAAATAACTATATAGAGCAAAAGTGCATATATAAAGCAAAAGTGTAAGATCAACAA
Source organism: Arachis ipaensis (assembly GCF_000816755.2). Classification (NCBI taxonomy): domain Eukaryota; kingdom Viridiplantae; phylum Streptophyta; class Magnoliopsida; order Fabales; family Fabaceae; genus Arachis; species Arachis ipaensis. The sequence continues at coordinate 8,656 of NW_015496226.1, forward strand.
ACTAAACAAAAGTATCCATAATACTAATATATACAATATTCCAAAAAGTGCAAAATAAAGCAAAATAACATAAACTAGGAGATAATGTCCGAAAATGTTCACCCAAAATGATATCTCCACCGACGGCGACGACGGTGACCTCCCCACACTTAAGATAGAGCATCATCCTCGATACTACTGATCGGGCTCAAAATGGGGGTCGATAGTCGCATCTGGCTACTGGGTCTCTGGCTGTGGCTCCGGCTGCTGAGTATCCTGGGTAGCCTGCTGATGAGCGGATAATTTATACCCTTTTTGGCATTATTTTTACATAGTTTTTAGTATGTTTTAGCTACATTTTATTATATTTTTATTAGTTTTTATTCAAAAATCACATTTATGGACTTTACTATGAGTTTGTGTGTTTTTCTGTAATTTCAGGTATTTTCTGGCTGAAATTGAGGGATCTGAGCAAAAATCTTATTCAGAGGCTGAAAAAGGACTGCAGATGCTGTTGGATTCTGACTCTCCTGCACTCGAAGTGGATTTTCTAGAGCTAAAGAAGCCCAATTGGCACGCTCTCAATTGAGTTGGAAAGTACACATCTTGGGCTTTCCAGCAATATATAATAATCCATACTTTGCCCGAGATTTGATGGCCCAAACTGGCATTAAAAGCAAGCCAAAAACTTTCTAGCGTAAAACGCCAGAACTGGCACCTTTCTTGGTGTTAAACACCCATTTTGGCACTCAGGGTGGCGTTTAACGCCAACTTTAGGCATATGCACGTGAAAGCTTGAAAGCTCATCCCAAATACACACCAAGTGGGTCCTAGAAGTGAATTTCACCTTATGATATTTTACACTTCATATTGTATCTTCTACAGTATGAGCCTCTAAACCCCATAGGTGGGGTGAGCAGCTCTACTGTGTTTCAATGGATTAATACAATTACTACTATTTTCTATTCAATCACGCTTGATTCTATTCTAAGATACTCACTCGTACTTCAATATAGAGAATATGATGATCTGTAACACTCATCATTATCCTCAAATCTATGAACGCGTGCCTGACAACCACTCCCGTTCTATCTGAGCTCAACGTAGTCATTGGGCGACAGCTTGAGTGCGTATCTCTTGGGTATCTAATACACAGACCGAGTCTGTGAGATTAGTATCTTCGTTGTATAGGCTAGAACCAATTGGCAGCATTCATAGAATCTGGAAAGTCTAAACCTTGTCTGTGGTATTCTAAGTAGGATCTGGAAAGGGATGACTGTGACGAGCTTCAAACCTGAGAATGTTGGGCGCAGTGACAGTGTGCAAAAGGACGAGGGTCCTATTCTGACGCTAGTGGGAACCGACAGATGATTAGCCGTGCGGTAGCTGTACTTGGTATTTTTCATCCGAGACTAGAAATCCGACAGTTGATTAGCCGTGCAGAGATCATACCTGGTATTTTTCATTCGAGAGG
>NW_015496226.1:11477-11867 GCF_000816755.2 Arachis ipaensis
TTATTATTTGCTTAAGTTGTTATTTTCAAATTTTAAGTTTGGGTTGTTTTACATAGGTTGTTATTTTTTAAATTTTAAATTATTTTATTTGTTTGGGTTGTTTTACTTAGGTGGTTATTTTTTAAATTTTAAATTATTTTATATAAGTTGTTATTTTTTAAATTTTATTTAAATTTTACTTAGGTTGTTCTTTTTTATATTATAACACTATTTTTTAAATATCTGTTAATTTTTTTTAGCATTATTTTTTAAAATTTTAAAATATTTTTTTAAATTGCAGCTACATAAATTTTTTTAAAGAAATTTAGAGTTTTAAAAAAATTTACGTTAATTATTCTTCGATTGTTACGTACTAATATTATTATATTATTATATTATTATAAAGATTTA
>NW_015496227.1:0-11829 GCF_000816755.2 Arachis ipaensis
CGTCATTTAAAGAACGAGTGTTTGCACGACGTAAAAAAAACCGAAAAAAAACCAGAGCAGCCTACCGAAGATGAGGCCATTTCGGCTCGCCTTTAGGTGTCCTCCTCGGGATAGTGTCATTTAAAGAACGAGGGTCAGCACGATGTAAAAAAAAATGGCATAAAAAAAATGGAGGAGCCTGCCGAAGATGAGGCCATTACGACTCGCCTTTAGGTGTCCTCCTCGGCTTCGCGTCTTTTAAATAATGAGGGTCAGCACGTAGTGAAAAAAAACTGAAAAAAAACCAGAGGAGCCTACCGAAGATGAGGCCATTACGGCTCGCTTTTAGGTGTCCTCCTCGGGATAGCGTCATTTAAAGAACGAGGGTCAGCACGATGTAAAAAAAAATGGCATAAAAAAAATGGAGGAGCCTGCCGAAGATGAGGCCATTACGACTCGCCTTTAGGTGTCCTCCTTAGGATAGCGTCATTTAAAGAACGAGTGTTTGCACGACGTAAAAAAATCCGAAAAAAAACCAGAGCAGCCTACCGAAGATGAGGCCATTACGGCTCGCCTTTAGGTGTCCTCCTCGGGATAGTGTCATTTAAAGAACGAGGGTCAGCACGATGTAAAAAAAAACGGCATAAAAAAAAACGGAGGAGCCTGCCAAAGATGAGGCCACTACGGCTCGCCTTTAGGTGTCCTCCTCGGGTTCGCGTCATTTAAAGAATGAGGGTCTGCACGTAGTGAAAAAAAACTGAAAAAAAACTGGAGGAGCCTACCGAAGATGAGGCCATTACGGCTCGCCTTTAGGGGTCCTCCTCGGGATAGCGTCATTTAAAGAACGAGGGTCAGCACGATGTAAAAAAAAACGGCATAAAAAAAACCGGAGGAGCCTGCCAAAGATGAGGCCACTACGGCTCGCCTTTAGGTGTCCTCCTTGGGATAGCGTCATTTAAAGAACGAGGGTCAGCAGGTAGTAAAAAAAAAAAAACCGGAGGAGCCTACCGATGATGAGGCCATTACAGCTCGCCTTTAGGTGTCCTCCTCGGGATAGCGTCATTTAAAGAAGGAGGGTCAGCACGACGTTAAAAAAAATCAGAAAAAAAAAATCGGAGGAGCCTGCCGAGGATGAGGCCTTTACAACTCTCCTTTAGGTGTCCTCCTTAGCACAGCGTCATTTAAAGAACGAGGGTCTGCACGACGTAAAAAAAAAGCTGAAAAAAAAAACCGGAGCAGCCTACCGAAGATGAGGCCATTACAGCTCCCCTTTAGGTGTCCTCCTTGGGATAGCGTCATTTAAAGAACGAGGGTCAGCACGTTGTAAAAAAAAAACGGCATAAAAAAAATCGGAGGAGCCTACCGAAGATGAGGCAATTACGGCTCGCCTTTAGGTGTCCTCCTCGGGATTGCGTCATTTAAAGAATGAGGGGCAGCACGTAGTGAAAAAAAACTGAAAAAAAAACGGAGGAGCCTACCGAAGTTGAGGCCATTATGGCTCGCTTTTAGGTGTCCTCCTCGGGATACTGTCATTTAAAGAACGAGGGTCAGCACAACGTAAAAAAAAACCGGGAAAAAAATGGAAAAAAAACCGGAGGAGCCTGCCGAAGATGAGGTAATTACGGCTCGCCTTTAGGTGTCCTCCTCGGGATAGCGTCATTTAAAGAACGTGGGTCAGCACGATGTAAAAAAAATGGCATAAAAAAATCGGAGGAGCCTACCGAAGATGAGGCCATTACGGCTCGCCTTTAGGTGTCTTCCTCGTGATTGTGTCATTTAAAGAATGAGGGTCAGCACGTAGTGAAAAAAAAAATTGAACAAAAACCGGAGGAGCCTACCGAAGATGAGGCCATTACGACTCGCTTTTAGGTGTCCTCCTCGAGATAGCGTCATTTAAAGAACGAGGGTCAGCACGTAGTAAAGAAAAAAAACTAGAGGAGCCTGCCGAAGATGAGGCCATTAGGGCTCGCCTTTAGGTGTCCTCCTCGGGATAATGTCATTTAAAGAACGAGGGTCAGCACGATGTAAAAAAAACGGCATAAAAAAAAACCGGAGGAGCCTGCCGAAGATGAGGCAATTACGGCTCGCCTTTAGGTGTCCTCCTTGGGATAGCGTCATTTAAAGAACGAGGGTCAGCACGATGTAAAAAAAAATAAAAAAAAACCGGAGGTTCCTGCCGAAGATGAGACCATTACAGCTCGCCTTTAGGTGTCCTCCTCGGGATAGCGTCATTTAAAGAATGAGGGTCAGCACGATGTAAAAAAAAACGGCATAAAAAAAATGGAGGAGCCTGCCGAAGATGAGGCCATTACGACTCGCCTTTAGGTGTCCTCCTTAGGATAGCGTCATTTAAAGAACGAGTGTTTGCACGACGTAAAAAAAACCGAAAAAAAAACCGGAGCAGCCTACCGAAGATGAGGCCATTACGGCTCGCTTTTAGGTGTCCTCCTCGGGATAGCGTCAGGAGGAGCCTGCCGAAGATGAGGCCATTACGACTCGCCTTTAGGTGTCCTCCTCGGCATAGTGTCATTTAAAGAACGAGGGTCAGCACGACATAAAAAAAAAAAAAAAACCGGAGGAGCCTGCCGAGGATGAGGCCATTACGACTTGCCTTTAGGTGTCCTCCTTAGGATAGCCTCATTTAAATAACGAGGGTTTGCACGACGTAAAAAAAACCGAAAAAAAAAACCGGAGCAGCCTACCGAAGATGAGGCCATTACAGCTCGCCTTTAGGTGTCCTCCTCGGGATAGTGTCATTTAAAGAACGAGGGTCAGCACGATGTAAAAAAAAACGGCATAAAAAAAATGGAGGAGCCTGCCAAAGATGAGGCCACTACGGCTCGCCTTTAGGTGTCCTCCTCGGGTTCGCGTCATTTAAAGAATGAGGGTCTGCACGTAGTGAAAAAAACTGAAAAAAAACCGGAGGAGTCTGCCGAAGATGAGGCCATTACGGCTCGCCTTTAGGGGTCTTGCTCGGGATAGCGTCATTTAAAGAACGAGGGGCAGGACGATGTAAAAAAAAACGGCATAAAAAAAATGGAGGAGCCTGCCAAAGATGAGGCCATTACGGCTCGCCTTTAGGTGTCTTGCTCGGGATAGCGTCATTTAAAGAACGAAGGTCAGCACGTAGTAAAAAAAAAAAACCGGAGGAGCCTACCGATGATGAGGCCATTACAGCTCGCCTTTAGGTGTCCTCCTCGGGATAGCGTCATTTAAAGAACGAGGGTCAGCACGACGTAAAAAAAATCGGAAAAAAACACTGGAGGAGCCTTCCAAAGATGAGGCAATTATGACTCGCCTTTAGGTGTCCTCCTTAGGATAGCGTCATTTAAAGAACAAGGGTCTGCACGATGTAAAAAAAAACCGAAAAAAAAAACCGGAGTAGCCTACCGAGGATGAGGCCATTATGGCTCGGCTTTACGTGTCCTCCTCGGGATAGCGTCATATAAAGAACGAGGGTCAGCACGTAGTGAAAAAAAAAACTAAAAAAAAACCAGAGGAGCCTGCCGAAGATGAGGCCTTTACGACTCTCCTTTAGGTGTCCTCCTTAGCATAGCGTCATTTAAAGAACGAGGGTCGGCACAACGTAAAAAAAAAAACAAACCAGAAAAAAAAAACCGGAAGAGCCTGCCAAAGATGAGGCCATTACGGCTCGCCTTTAGGCGTCCTCCTCGGGATAGCGTCATTTAAAGAATGAGGGTCAGCACAATGTACAACAAAAAAAAGGAAAAAAAAAACGGAGGAGCCTGCCGAAGAAGAGGCCATTACGGCTCGTGTTTAGGTGTCCTCCTCAAGATAGCGTCATTTTAAGAATGAGGGTCAGCACAACGTCAAAAAAAAGCCGGAGGAGCCTGCTGAAGATGAGGCCATTACGGCTTGCCTTTAGGTGTCCTCCTCGGGATAGCGTCATTTAATGATCGAGGGTCAGCACAATGTACAACAAAAAAAATGGGAAAAAAATCGGAGAAGCCTGCCGAAGATGAGGCCATTACGGCTCGTGTTTAGGTGTCCTCCTCAGGATAGCGTCATTTAAGGAATGAGGGTCAGCACAACGTAAAAAAAAATTGGAGGAGCCTGCTGAAGATGAGGCCATTACGGCTCGCCTTTAGGTGTCCTCCTCGGGATAGTGTCATTTAAAGAACGAGGGTCAGCTCGATGTAAAAAAAAACAGCATAAAAAAACGGAGGAGCTTGCCAAAGATGAGGCCATTACGGCTCGCCTTTAGGTGTCCTCCTCGGGATAGTGTCATTTAAAGAACGAGGGTCAGCACAACGAAAGAAAAAAAATTGGGAAAAAACTGGAAAAAAAAAACCAGAGGAGCCTGCCGAAAACGAGGCCATTACGGCTTGCCTTTAGGTGTTCTCCTTGGCATAGCGTCATTTAAAGAACAAGGGTTAGCACAACGTAAAAAAAAACCGGGAAAAAAATGGAAAAAAAACCGGAGGAGCCTGCCGAAAAAGAGTCCATTTCGGCTCGCCTATAGGTGTCCTCCTCGGGATAGCGTCATTTAAATAACAAGGGTCAGCACAACGTAAAAAAAAACCAGGAAAAAAAATCGGAGGAGCCTGCCGAAGATGAGGCAATTACGGCTCGCCTTTAGGTGTCTTCCTCGGGATAGCGTCAATTAAAGAACGAGGATAAGCACCACGTAAAAAAAAGGGAAAAAAAACCGGAGGAGCCTCTCGAAGTTGAGGCCATTACGGCTCGCCTTTAGGTGTCTTCCTCGGGATAGCGTCAATTAAAGAACGAGGATAAGCACCACGTAAAAAAAAGGGAAAAAAAACCGGAGGAGCCTCTCGAAGTTGAGGCCATTACGGCTCGCCTTTAGGTGTCTTCCTCGTGATAGCGTCATTTAAAGAACGAGGGTAAGCACAACGTAAAAAAAAAAACCAGGAAAAAACCGGAGGAGCCTGCCGAAGATGAGGCCATTACGGCTCGCCTTTAGCTGTCCTCCTCGTGATAGCGTCATTTAAAGAACGAGGGTCAGCATAATGTAAAAAAAAAAATCAGAGGAGCCTGCCAAAAATGAGTCAATTATGGCTCGCCTTTAGGGGTCCTCCTCGGGATAGCGTCATTTAAAGAACGAGGGGCAGCACAATGTACAACAAAAAAAAAGGAAAAAAACCCGGAGGAGCCTGCTGAAGAGGAGGCCATTAAGGCTCGCCTTTAGGGGTCCTCCTCGGGATAGCGTCATTTAAAGAACGAGGGGCAGCACAATGTACAACAAAAAAAAAGGAAAAAAAATGGAGGAGCCTGCCGAAGATGAGGCCATTACGGCTCGCCTTTAGGCGTCCTCCTCGGGATAGCGTCATTTAAAGAACGAGGGTCAGCACAATGTACAACAAAAAAAAAGGAAAAAAAATGGAGGAGCTTGCCGAAGATGAGGCCATTACGGCTCACCTTTAGGCGTCCTCCTCGGGATAGCGTCATTTAAAGAACGAGGGTCAGCACAATGTACAACAAAAAAAAAGGAAAAAAACCCGGAGGAGCCTGCTGAAGATGAGGCCATTAAGGCTTGCCTTTAGGTGTCCTCCTCGGGATAGCGTCATTTAATGATCGAGGGTCAGCACAATGTACAACAAAAAAAAAATGGGAAAAAAAATCGGAGGAGCCGGCCGAAGATGAGGCCATTACGGCTCGTGTTTAGGTGTCCTCCTCAAGATAGCGTCATTTACGGAATGAGGGTCAGCACAACGTAAAAAAAAAATTGGAGGAGCCTGCCGAAGATGAGGCCATTACGGCTCGCCTTTAGGTGTCCTCCTCGGGATAGCGTCATTTAAAGAACGAGGGTCGGCACAACGTAAAAAAAAACTGGAAAATAAAAATGGAGGAGCCTGCCGAAGATGAGGCCATTACGGCTCGCTTTTAGGTGTCCTCCTTGGGATAGTGTCATTTAAAGAACGAGGGTCAGCACAACGAAAGAAAAAAATTGGGAAAAAACTGGAAAAAAAAAACCAGAGGAGCCTGCCAATGACGAGGCCATTACGGCTTGCCTTTAGGTGTTCTCCTTGGCATAGCGTCATTTAAAGAACAAGGGTCAGCACAACGTAAAAAAAAACCGGGAAAAAAATTGGAGGAGCCTGCCGAAGATGAGGCAATTACGGCTCGCCTTTAGGTGTCTTCCTCTGGATAGCGTCAATTAAAGAACGAGGTTTAGCACCACGTAAAAAAAAAGGGAAAAAAAACCGGAGAAAAAAAACCGGAGGAGCCTCCCGAAGATGAGGCCATTACGGCTCGCCTTTAGGTGTCCTCCTCGAGACAGCGTCATTTAAAGAACGAGGGTCAACACAACGTAAAAAAAATGAAGAATAAAGGGGAAAAAAACCGGAAAAAAAAAAACAGGAGGAGCCTGCCGAAGATGAAGCCATTACGGTTCGCATTTAGGTGTCCTCCTCGGGATAGTGTGATTTAAAGAACAAGGGTAAGCACAACGTAAAAAAAAAGAAAAAAAACCGGAAAAAAAACCGGAGAAAAAATCGGAGGAGCCGGCCGAAGATGAGCCCATTACGGCTCGCCTTTAGGTGTCCTCCTCGTGATAGTGTCATTTAAAGAACGAGGGTCAGCACAACGTAAAAAAAAACAAAATAACTGGAAAAAAAAACCGGAGGAGCCTGCTGAAAATGAGTCCGTTACGGCTCGCCTTTAGGTGTCCTCCTCGGGATGGCGTCATTTAAATAACGAGGGTCAGCACAACGTAAAAAAAAAAAACAAACCAGAAAAAAAAACCGAAGGAGCCTGCCGAAGATGAGGCCATGACGGCTCGCCTTTAGGCGTCCTCCTCGGGATAGCGTCATTTAAAGAACGAGGGTCAGCACAATGTACAACAAAAAAAAGGAAAAAAAATGGAGGAGCCTGCCGAAGATGAGGCCATTACGGCTCACCTTTAGGCGTCCTCCTCGGGATAGCGTCATTTAAAGAACGAGGGTCAGCACAATGTACAACAAAAAAAAAGGAAAAAAAAACGGAGGAGCCTGCCGAAGATGAGGCCATTACGGCTCGTGTTTAGGTGTCCTCCTCAGGATAGCGTCATTTAAAGAATAAGGGTCAGCACAACGTAAAAAAAAACCCGGAGGAGCCTGCTGAAGATGAGGCCATTACGGCTTGCCTTTAGGTGTCCTCCTCGGGATAGCGTCATTTAATGATCGAGGGTCAGCACAATGTACAACAAAAAAAAATGGGAAAAAAAATCGGAGGAGACTGCCGAAGATGAGGCCATTACGGCTCGTGTTTAGGTGTCCTCCTCAGGATAGCGTCATTTAAGGAATGAGGGTCAGCACAACGTAAAAAAAAATTGGAGGAGCCTGCTGAAGATGAGGCCATTACGGCTCGCCTTCAGGTGTCTTCCTCGGGATAGCGTCATTTAAAGAACGAGGGTAAGCACAACGTAAAAAAAAACCAGGAAAAAAACCGGAGGAGCCTGCCGAGGATGAGGCCATTACGGCTCGCCTTTAGGTGTCCTCCTCATGATAGCGTCATTTAAAGAACGAGGGTCAACATAATGTAAAAAAAAAATTCAGAGGAGCCTGCCAAAAATGAGTCAATTATGGCTCGCCTTTAGGTGTCCTCCTCGGGATAGCGTCATTTAAATAACGACGGTCAGCACAACGTAAAAAAAAAAAAAAACCAGGAAAAAAATCGGAGGAGCCTGCCAAAGATGAGGCAATTACGGCTCGCCTTTAGGGGTCCTCCTCGGGATGGCGTCATTTAAATAACGAGGGTCAGCACAACGTAAAAAAAAAATAAACCAGAAAAAAAAACCGGAGGAGCCTGCCGAAGATGAGGCCATTACGGCTCGCCTTTAGGCGTCCTCCTCGGGATAGCGTCATTTAAAGAACGAGGGTCAGCACAATGTACAACAAAAAAAAGGAAAAAAAAAACGGAGGAGCTTACCGAAGATGAGGCAATTACGGCTCGCCTTTAGGTGTCCTCCTCGGGATGGCGTCATTTAAATAACGAGGGTCAGCACAACGTAAGAAAAAAAAACAAACCAGAAAAAAAACTGAAGGAGCCTGCCGAAGATGAGGCCATTACGGCTCACCTTTAGGCGTCCTCCTCGGGATAGCGTCATTTAAAGAACAAGGGTCAGCACAATGTACAACAAAAAAAAGGGAAAAAAACGGAGGAGCCTGCCGAAGATGAGGCCATTACGGCTCGTGTTTAGGTGTCCTCCTCAGGATAGCGTCATTTAAAGAATGAGGGTCAGCACAACGTAAAAAAAAACCCGGAGGAGCCTGCTGATGATGAGGCCATTACGGCGTGCCTTTAGGTGTCCTCATCGGGATAGCGTCATTTAATTATCGAGGGTCAGCACAATGTACAACAAAAAAAATGGGAAAAAAAATCGGAGGAGCCTGCCGAAGATGAGGGCATTACGGCTCGTGTTTATGTGTCCTCCTCAGGATAGCGTCATTTAAGGAAAGAGGGTCAGCACAACGTAAAAAAAAATTGGAGGAGCCTGCTGAAGATGAGGCCATTACGGCTCGCCTTTAGGTGTCCTCCTCGGGATAGCGTCATTTAAAGAACGAGGGTCGGCACAATGTACAACAAAAAAAAGGGAAAAAAACGGAGGAGCCTGCCGAAGATGAGGCCATTACGACTCGCATTTAGGTGTCCTCCTTGTGATAGCGTCATTTAAAGAACGAGGGTCAGCACAACGTGAAAAAAAAAACAAGGAAAAAAAATCGGAGGAGCCTGTCGAAGATGAGGCAATTACGGCTCGCCTTTAGGTGTCCTCCTCGGGATAGCGTCATTTAAGAACGAGGATAAGCACAACGTAAAAAAAAATCGGGAAAAAAAAATCGGAGAAAAAAAATCGGAGGAGCCTCCCGAAGATTAGGCCATTACGGCTCGCCTTTAGGTATCCTCCTCGGGATAGCGTCATTTAAATAACGAGGGTCAGCACAACGTAGAAAAACAAAACCAGGAAAAATTATCGGAGGAGCCTGCCGAAAATGAGTCCATTACGGCTCGCCTTTAGGTGTCCTCCTCAAAATAGCGTCATTTAAATAACGAGGGTCAGCCCAACGTAAAAAAAAACCAGGGAAAAAAACTGGAGGAGCCTGCCGAAGATGAGGCAATTTCGGTTCACCTTTAGGTGTCCTCCTCGGGATAGCGTCATTTAAAGAACAAGGGTCAGCACAACGTAATAAAAAAAACCAGGAAAAAAACCGGAGGAGCCTGCCGAAGATGAGGCCATTACGGATCGCCTTTAGGAGTCCTCCCCGGGATAGCGTCATTTAAAGAACGAGGGTCAGCACAATGTACAGCAAAAAAAGGGAAAAAAATCGGAGGAGCCTACCGAAGATGAGGCCATTACGGCTCGTGTTTAGGTGTCCTCCTCGGGATAGCGTCATTTAAAGAATGAGGGTCAGCACAACGTAAAAAAAAAATCGGAGGAGCCTGCTGAAGATCAGGCTATTACGGCTCGCCTTTAGGTGTCCTCCTTGGGATAGCATCATTTAAAGAACGAGGATAAGCACAACGTAAAAAAAACTGGGAAAAAAAACCAGAGAAAAAAACCGGAGGAGTCTCCCGAAGATGAGGCCATTACGGATCGCCTTTAGGTGTCCTCCCCGGGATAGCGTCATTTAAAGAACGAGGGTCAGCACAATGTACAACAAAAAAAAGGGAAAAAAATCGGAGGAGTCTGCCGAAGATGAGGCCATTACGGCTCGTGTTTAGGTGTCCTCCTCGGGATAGCGTCATTTAAAGAATGAGGGTCAGCACAACGTAAAAAAAAAAAAAAAACCGGAGGAGCCTCCCGAAGATGAGGACATTACGGCTCGCCGTTAGGTGTCCTCCTCGGGATACCGTCATTTAAAGAACGAGGGGCAGCACAATGTACAACAAAAAAAGGGGAAAAATAAACCGGAGGAGCCTGCCGAAGATGAGGCCATTACGGCTCGTGTTTAGGTGTCCTCCTCGGGATAGCATCATTTAAAGAATGAGGGTCAGCACAACGTAAAAAAAAATCGGAGGAGCCTGCTGAAGATGAGGCTATTACGGCTCGCCTTTAGGTGTCCTCCTCGGGATAGCATCATTTAAAGAACGAGGATACGCACAACGTAAAAAAACCGGGAAAAAAACCAAGGAAAAAAACCGGAGGAGTCTCCCGAAGATGAGGCCATTACGGCTCGCTCTTAAGTTTCCTCTTGGGGATAGCGTTATTTAAAAAACGAGGGTCAGCACAACGTAAAAAAATGAAAAAAAAAGGGAAAAAAACCGGAAAAAAAAACTAGAGGAGCCTGCCGAAGATGATGCCATTACGGCTCGCATTTAGGTGTCCTCCTCTGGATAGCGTGATTTAAAGAACGAGGGTAAGCACAACGTAAAAAAAAAAAAGAAAAAAAACCGGAAAAAAAACTGGAGAACAAAACCGGAGGAGCCTGCCGAAGATGAGCCCATTACGGCTCGCCTTTAGGTGTCCTCCTCGTGATAGTGTCATTTAAAGAACGAGGGTCAGCACAACGTAAAAAAAACAAAATAACTGGAAAAAAAACCGGAGGAGCCTGCTGAAAATGAGTCCGTTACGGCTCGCCTTTAGGTGTCCTACTCGAGATAGCATCATTTAAAGAACGAGGGTAAGCACAACGTAAAAAAAAACCTGGAAAAAAAACCGGAGGAGCCTGCCGCAGATGAGCCAACTACGGCTCGCCTTTAGGTGTCTTCCTCGTGATAGCGTCATTTAAAGAACGAGGGTCAGCACAATGTACAACAAAAAAAGGGGAAAAATAAACCGGAGGAGCCTGCCGATGATGAGGCCATTACGGCTCGTGTTTAGGTGTCCTCCTCGGGATAGCATCATTTAAAGAATGAGGGTCAGCACAACGTAAAAAAAATCGGAGGAGCTTGCTGAAGATGAGGCTATTACGTCTCGCCTTTAGGTGTCCTCCTCGGGATAGCATCATTTAAAGAACGAGGATAAGCACAACGTAAAAAAAACTAGGAAAAAAAACCAGAGAAAAAAACCGGAGGAGTCTCCCGAAGATGAGGCCATTACGGATCGCCTTTAGGTGTCCTCCCCGGGATAGCGTCATTTAAAGAACGAGGGTCAGCACAATGTACAATAAAAAAAGGGAAAAAAATCGGAGGAGCCTGCCGAAGATGAGGCCATTACGGCTCGTGTTTAGGTGTCCTCCTCGGGATAGCGCCATTTAAAGAATGAGGGTCAGCACAACGTAAGAAAAAAAAACCGGAGGAGCCTCCCGAAGATGAGGACATTACGGCTCGCCGTTAGGTGTCCTCCTCGTGATACCGTCATTTAAAGAACGAGGGTCAGCACAATGTACAACAAAAAAAGGGGAAAAATAAACCGGAGGAGCCTGCCGAAGATGAGGCCATTACGGCTCGTGTTTAGCTGTCCTTCTCGGGATAGCGTCATTTAAAGAAAGAGGGTCAGCACAACGTAAAAAAAAAATCGGAGGAGCCTGCTGAAGATGAGGCTATTACGGCTCGCCTTTAGGCTATTTTAACTAGTCTTTTTCTTTTGCTTTCATTAGAATTATGCACTTTCTTGAGCTACAAGCAAGCTAATTGAGTAGATTTTCATGTTTCCCTTGATTGAATCAAACATGTATGAATTCATGCCATTTCGTGAGATTTTATGCTATATTTGTTGCATATTACACGAGGGTTTGCACGACGTAAAAAAAACCGAAAAAAAAACCGGAGCAGCCTACCGAAGATGAGGCCATTACGGCTCGCCTTTAGGTGTCCTCCTCGGGATAGTGTCATTTAAAGAACGAGGGTCAGCACGATGTAAAAAAAAATAGCATAAAAAAAACGGAGGAGCCTGCCAAAGATGAGGCCATTACGGCTCGCCTTTAGGTGTCCTCCTCGGGTTCACGTCAT
>NW_015496228.1:0-656 GCF_000816755.2 Arachis ipaensis
AAAACCGGAGGATCTTGCCAAAGATGAAGCCATTACGGCTCGCCTTTAGGTGTCCTCCTCGGGATAGCGTCATTTAAAGAATGAGAGTCAGCACAACGTATAAAAAAAAAACCGAAAAAAAACCCGGAAAAAAACTGTGAAAAAAAAACGGAGGAGCTTGCCAATGATGAGGCCATTGATATGTAAAAAATTAATTTCACGTAATGACCGGCAAGTATACCGGGTCGTATCAAGTAATAAAACTCACTAAGAGTGAAGTCGATCCCACGGAGATTGGTAGATTAAGCAACTTTAGTTAAATGGTAGATTTTGTCAAGCAAACATGGTTTTGATTTCATGAGATTTGTGATTTTTGAACATAATTGCAAGAATTTAAATGGCAAGGAATTTAAAGAACTAGAAGAGAGAAATAAGATGAAAGTAAATAACTGAAACTTAAAATGCAAGAAACTTAAATGACATTAAAGATAAATTGCAAAAAAGTAAAGATTGCAGAATTTTAAAGAGCACAAGAGTAAATAGCAAGAAATATAGAAACAGAATGTAAATGACGAGAATAATGAATTGCAAGAATATAGAAGGGAATTGGGTAATGGGTATTCAAACAACTAAAGAGCAAAAGAAATGAGAATTGATGATGGAGAGGATCATTAGGG
>NW_015496228.1:2160-2378 GCF_000816755.2 Arachis ipaensis
CCCAAATGTGTTCTCCAGGGCTGCCTTGCATTGTTGGGCGTTGTTGATGGACACTCTAGTTGAAGTGCAAGTTGGCAACGTACAACTCCTCTATATTCACTCTCCAGGGCTGCCTGGCGTTGCCTAGGAACACGCCCTTGTTCCTGGCGTTGGCAACGCCCTACTCCTCTTCTTCTTGCCCAGTTTACTTCTTGGCGTTGTTGCCAAGCACTCCAATG
>NW_015496228.1:6639-7675 GCF_000816755.2 Arachis ipaensis
TGTGTTCAAGCTCCACAGGGAGATGGCATGCCTTCCCATACACCAGCTGAAATGGAGATTTTCCTATGGGCGTTTTGAAAGCTGTTCTGTATGCCCAAAGTGCATCATCCAGCTTCTGAACCCAGTCCTTTCTTGTTGCTTCCACAGTTTTTTCCAGGATCCTCTTTAGCTCTCTATTAGCAAGTTCAGCTTGCCCATTTGTCTGTGGGTGATAAGGTGTGGCTACTTTGTGAGTAACTCCATATTTTTGGAGTAGAGAATTTAGTTGCTTGTTACAGAAGTGGCTTCCTCTATCACTTATAAGTCCCTTGGGCACTCCAAATCTTGTGAAGATGTTTCTCTTTAGGAATTGCAACACCACATTGGTATCACATGTAGTGGTGGCTATTGCTTCTACCCATTTTGAAACATACTCCACTGCCACCAAAATATATTTGAATGTGTAGGATGGAGGAAAGGGTCCCATGAAGTCTATTCCCCACAAATCAAAGAGTTCCACTTCCAAAATGAACTTCTGAGGCATCTCATTTTTCCTTGTCAAACCTCCTGTTCTTTGACATTCATTGCAATGGATCACAAAGCCTCTAGCATCCTTGAAGATGGAAGGCCAGTAGAAGCCACTTTGAAGCACCTTTGCAGCAGTTTTTTCAGCTCCAAAATAGCCACCATAGCTTGAGTTGTGACAATGCCATAGTATGTCCTTCATCTCAACCTCCGGTACACACCTTCTTATCATTCCATCTGGGCATTTTTTGAATAGAAATGGCTCATCCCAGAAGAAGAACTTGGCCTCATGTAACAACTTCTTGACTTGCTGTTTTGTGTATTCTTGTGGGATGATTCTTCCTGCCTTGTAGTTGGCCATGTCTGCGAACCAAGGAACATGTTGAATCTGCAAGAGGTGCTCATCTGGAAATTCCTCATTTATTGATTGAAGATTGTCTTGACATGTATCTTGTGGCACCCTTGATAGGTGGTCAGCAACTTGATTTTCACTACCCTTTCTATCCTTTATCTCAATGTCAAACTCTTGTAG
>NW_015496228.1:9165-9459 GCF_000816755.2 Arachis ipaensis
TTCAGTTCAAGTACTTCTTCAACCAGAGAGTCCACCATATCAATCCTCATGCAACTCTCTTTCTTAACGGGGTGTTGCATTGCTTTAAAGACATTTATGGTCATTTGCTCATCATGTACTCTGAAAATCATCTCTCCCTTTTCCACATCAATGATTGTTCTAGCTATAGCTGAAAAGGGTCTTCCAAGTATAACTGAGTTGCTCCCCTCTTCATCCATATCTAGGACCACAAAATCAGCTGGGAATATGAAGTTCTCCACTTTCACCAAGAGGTTCTCAACTACACCATTTGGT
>NW_015496228.1:9519-11824 GCF_000816755.2 Arachis ipaensis
TTGATCTTTCGTTCCTTTGTGTATCCTTGTTGGATATGGAAGCTTGGGTATATAGGCTTTTACTCCTTCATTCTTGTTCTCTTGTTGTGGCTTCATATCCTCCTTGTTGTTGGAGTGGTTGTTTTGAGTGAGTGTCTTGCTTTGTGGCTTTTCATCTTCTTTGCTTTCTTGAGGTGTTGATACCTTGTCCTCATCTTGCTTGCTTGCTGTGCCTTGCTTCTTGAGTTTTGTTGGTTCCTTGTTAGAACTTTCTCCAATTACTTTGCCATTTCTCAATTGAAGAGCTTTGCATTCTTCTCTTGGGTTGGGTACTGTGTCACTTGGGAGGACATTGGTCGGCCGTTCAGCTTGTTTAGCCAATTGTCCCACTTGCCGTTCAAGGCTCTTCATGGTGGCTTCATTTCTCTCTTGCACTTTGATCAAGCTTTGAGTGGACTGAGCAATTGCTTGTAGGGCTGCCTCAAGACTTGAAAGTCTACTTTCATGATGGTCAATTGGTGGTATGATGGGGGTGGAATGTGGTTGCTGGAAGTTGTTTGTGGGGGTAGTGTGGTAGTTTTGGGGGTTAGATATTGGTGCGGGAATGCTATTTTGATGAGTTTGTGGATTGTGGTGAGGTGGTTGATATGTGTTTTGTGGTTTCTTGTATTGGTTAGCGTTGTTGGATGAGTGGTTTTGGTCGTGTGTGTTGCGGGAATGGTTGGATGAGTGGTTTTGGTTGATACGTAAAAAATTAATTTCACGTAATGACCGGCAAGTATACCGGGTCGTATCAAGTAATAAAACTCACTAAGAGTGAAGTCGATCCCACGGAGATTGGTAGATTAAGAAACTTTAGTTAAATGGTAGATTTAGTCAAGTAAACATGGTTTTGATTTCATGAGATTTGTGATTTTTGAACATAATTGCAAGAATTTAAATGGCAAGGAATTTCAAGAACTAGAAGAGAGAAAGAAAGAAGATGAAAGTAAATAACTGAAACTTAAAATGCAAGAAACTTAAATGACATTAAAGATAAATTGCAAGAAAGTAAAGATTGCAGAATTCTAAAGAGCATAAGAGTAAATAGCAAGAAATATAGAAACAGAATGTAAATGACGAGAATAATGAATTGCAAGAATGTAGAAGGGAATTGGGTAATGGGTATTCAAACAACTAAAGAGCAAAAGAAATGAGAATTGATGATGGAGAGGATCATTAGGGAACAGAGATGCAAATTCTCCTGAATTGATGTTGATCAATTCCTTCTCAATCATGGGTATAGATCCATGGCAAATTGTGGGTAATTGAGTCCCAATCTCTTTGTAACTCAATTTCTCTCAACACAACCAATTGCCACTCTCGCGATCTAATTGTTCATGAGAAGAGATGAAGTTCAATTCCTAATCCAAGCCACACAACTTCCAGAATCTCAACTAAGGGAGGTTACATCTCACATACCAACCAAAGTGTATTGATCAAGGAAATCATAAAAGGATGAACTCTAAACTGAATTATGTAGCTCCTTTCTCAAATTCATCACATAATTCATATAGATTAATCCCTCTCTCGATGGTGATTGAATCTTTGAAGAACAAGAGTTTCCTCTTGGATTAACCACTTGAATTAAGAAGGAGGAGAAGGGTTATCAATTCATTCAAACAAGCAGAGCTCTTCCCTCTAATGAAAGTGGGGTTTAGTGAGTCATAGCTCCCATTTCAACAACAATTGCAATAGTAAACATTAAAACTGAGTAGAGAAGAATGAAGAAGAAAAAGTTCTTAAAACTCTAATTCAAAGTTGCAAGAAAAACAAAATAGAATATGGTTGAGAAGCAGTGAAAACAAAAAAAAAACTCTAAGTGTGAAAGTAAAAGTGTCTAAGAGTAAAAATTGCTAAAAAATAAAAGTCAAGAGTCCTCAAAAGTACCAAACTCTTCTCTATTTATACTACTCCTAAAACTCCTTCAGAGATCTTTAATTTGGGCTAGCAATGTGGGCTTTCTCTTTGTTGAATTCCTGGCTCAATGGAAGAAATGTTGCTAAGCATGGAAGGAGGAGTTCATTCATAATGCTTCTGGCCCAATGGCTTGGCGTTTTTGCCAATAACGCTAGCCTTAATGCACGTTGGCAACGTTGGCTTCCTTTCCTGGACAGCATCCTTGCTTGGCGTTGTCACAAAACACTCCAACTCTTCCTGGAGTTGGCAACGTGCTCGAGCCTTCCTCAAGGCTCCATGCTTGCTTCTTGGCGTTGTTATTGAACACGCCTATGTTTCCTGGCGTTGGCAACGTGCTTGAGTTGGAGAGGCATCATCCAAGCTGCCT
>NW_015496229.1:0-192 GCF_000816755.2 Arachis ipaensis
TTATTTTAGAGGTCGTAATACCACATCACCTCTGTTTTACGACTTAAGCGTAAAGCTTTGTGTGGTAGGGTGTTACAATAAAAATTATTAAAATTTTAAGGAAAATAAAATTTATCAACATAAAGATTATAACTTTTAGAGACCCTGCATTTTATATTTTCTTTGGGGTATAGCATTCATGTTAATTTTTTT